>NC_056735.1:936286941-936389441 GCF_019279795.1 Protopterus annectens | reverse complement strand
ACAGTTTTTTCTTGTATCAGTTTCATCAACAACCATCTTCTTCTAATTTTTAGATGGGATCAGGGTGTTGCATTAGCTGTTGCTACTTCACCCTGTTTAGAGTTACTTTGTGCTGTGTATATTTGCTACAAACCGTGTGCTGTGTATATTTGCTACAATAAATCAAAGTTTTTTATATATATCTGTGGAGTAGCAGTTTTGTCTGTCAATCTGTGCTTAACTTATTGCCTTGTTGCTGTCGTGTGTCACTACTGTACCTTATATGACATTTTACGGTTTTGGACTGATTCTGGTACAAGTAGCATTAGTCCTGTGCGGAGTGATATCCATTGGATTTATTACTTTTCTACCTTCGTTGACAGCCATGTCCACCTAACTCAAGCCTTCCATCATGCAATCCATCCATCTCTCACCTGGGCATTATCTTTCTTTATTTTCTTTCATCTTTAAAAAGCACATCCTTCTGAAGTTTCTGAAGATTACTGAGAAATTCACTGGATGTCTTTTGGGGGTGACATATTTCACATTGAGGAGAACAATAACATTAAGAATTACAATATTTCAACTTCACTTTCCATTTGGTGCACTTCTTACAGGTTGTTAACATTTCCTCAGAACAGTCTTGAAGGATGGCTCCAGATTTAAGTGAACTAATGAAGAACTCACCATGAAATATTTTCCTATTTATCACAGACACATTTCATTATGTCACAGCACACAGGAGTACTAAAATAAAATAAAGATTGGCTCCAAAGTGCAAAGGCACAAGCCACACCAACTAGGTTTAAACAGCCAGCCTGAGCACTGAAGGACCAGGCCTTGGAGGAGTAGGAGTTAAGTAGCCAATGTGGTCTCACCCATCCTTGGGACAGAGTGTGCCTGAAATCCATAGACTGACAACTTGTGATTAACCATGTATTGAGCTTAAGCACCAGGAATAGGTAACTACCACAGCTGTCCAGAAGTACACCAAGCTCTGGGCCAGCCACAGATGGTCTGGAAGTGTGCACTAGTTTTCAGCCAGTGTTGCGGTAGCATTGTCGCCTCACAGTTAGACATTGCCCATTTGATTCTCAGTTAGAGCGTCTTCTGTGTGGCGACATGCATGAATGGGTGCTCCTTTGTTGAAGGTTCTGCATTAGGCCTGGCAAGCCAGCATGTAAAAATCTACTGCCAATGATTAGTGGACATGAGTTCCACTGTGGCGACCCCTAACCGGGAAAAAGCCGAAAGACACAAACATTGTACACACTGCAAAGTGCTTGCCAGCTGTCAAACGGAGAGAGAGGAAATGTGAAAAATAAAAATATATACATTTGGAAGCCTGAAATATGATGTGAGCATCCATGCCACTCCCTTTCCCCTCTGTGGACAGCTAACTCAACTTGGATGTCAGATGGCAGTTTTACACCAGGGGGTAGTAGCCTGAACTGGTAAGTATGGATTAATAGGGGGTAGCAAGTTGTACTCAGTGAAGGCCATCATTAAGCTAGCACCTAGGGAAAAGGTCCAGGAAACTAATATCCACTCTGACATGTCACTGCAACAAGGCCAGATCTGCAAAATTACTCCTCTGTTAGCTTTACAAGGCACCCTGAGTTTCTAAAAAGTCACAAAGTGCCCTAGCCTGGTGTCTGTGTGTGTTTAAATTAGGCCTTACAGCAGTTGCGAAGATGATTTGTGCTACTCCTGGCTGAAGGAAGATAAGGAAACAGTGGCTGCAAAACAGAAAAATAACATATTGCATGGAATGCATCTAGATTAATGCATTGTGGAAACAAAGGATAAAACCAACACTATTTTATTTGACCTTAACAGTGGTAGTCTTAAGACAATTTGTGCCAAGAGTCTTTCGGCTTTTTCCTGGTAAGGGGTCGCCACAGCGTTTGTGCCAAGAATGATTATCTATAAATATGACTATAATAAATAGGCACCTTACAAATCTTTATGTACATATGCAGGTGTATATTTTTAATAGATAGACTTAAGCATGATTTACAGAAATACAGCAAGTGACTTAAAAGCACAGAGGCTTACCTGAAAGACTCACTAATAAGGAAACTGCAACTGGCAGGAAGTATACTGGCAATTATCATAAGGTAAAGAGCAGATTTAATGTTTTACAGTCCACTTCTTATACAGAAGCACAGCAAATATGCATTCAGGAATAAAAACCTTTGGTCACTACTCTCTAATCAGAACAAGGCAAAGATAAGAACACAAGTCTAATGCCAGTTAGAAGACAGGATTTATTGCATGTGTAGGATTAAGCAACTTTGATTAAGACTAAAAGTAAGTAAAATAACTGTGCAAGTTAGAATCCAATATAGTAGCCATACAAATGCACATTCAGGAAACACTGGGTAAACAGAGGTTTATGGCCTATGGTAGAAGACCAATTAGCATTTGCAATGAGTGTACAAGTTAATATTGACAGTCTTTGATACTGCACCACTACCCATGATAGTCACAGGTAAACAACTTCATCAAGACATACCACCTTCACAGTGAAATCAGTTCTAATAACTGAACCATTGCTCAGAATATCTTCAATCTACCATTCCCCAGTAAGTATAAAACAGGAGACATTAATAAGAAGGAAAGGTACATTAAGCTAGTTCCTGGATACAGATCCTGTTTAATAAGGAACAGCTCACATCCTCTGCAGACAGTAATTTGAAAAATCCATTTGTAATATATGTTTCTTCCAGTGAAATGCTGAATAATGTTATTTTTTTCTTCCTGTTACCTACAACTGGAACTATATTCCTGGTGTTTGTGTGTGTTTATATCTTGGTTTAAGTATTTTGTTTCTTTCACTGTAAATACAGATTTATTGCAGATATGTACTGGTAGGATATGGATGTCAAAAGAGCACTATAAAGGTAGTCAAAGGATAATCGGTAGTGGGCACAACCAGAAATGTCCAGTGCACCAAGCAGTGAGATACTTGTAAAATGAACAAACGGGCCCTAAATGCTACAAACATTGTTGTCATTTTGTCATCAAATTTATAGGGAAATGCATAATAAGGGCTAAGCAAAAGAAGCACATATGGCATGGCTTCAGGCAAATTTCCTTAGAAAAAGACAATATTCCAGTCTGCTCCATTAATAGCAATTCTGTGCATGAACTCAACTGCATAAGAGAACTACCTAACCCATCCAGAGAAACGTATTTTCTAAATGAAAAATAAGCTGTACCCTAGGAAATATTAACAAGGGCAGAAATGGAACATCTAGTCATTGATGGGCAAAGAATCAAAAGTTACAAGTTCCCAGAGAAAGAGTTACCTGTGGGTAATGATCAAGAATAGGGGAAATTGTGCAGTAACGCGTTAGTTTTTTTAATTCATCTGCTCTGTAAACTGAGATTCTATGTGTTGAGTCTCATGAAGGGCTACTAAAAAGGGGAGTATTAGTTCTTCCAAGCTTGAGAAGTACTCTTCTATGACTAAACTCCATTACATCTCTTGCACCAGGAAAAGAAGGATTTAGCAGACACAGGCCTGTTGCCCTTCCTCAGGAAAGATGGTGAGAATCTCCCACCTCAGCAGTATCTGCTAGTAAATTTGAAGGCTGAGCTCTAGTCATGAGGAAGTTCAGTGACATTCAGACAAGAGGATGTGCCAGGAGTTACATAGCAGGGAGAGGTGCATGGAAGGCATCTGTAAATAAGCCATGTAGTGATACATTGCACAGATACATGCATGCTGGACAATCAATAGGGTTAAGAAGTTTGCATACCAAAAATCCCCACTCATCATGGGTGTGGAAGCCAGGTGATCTCTGGTCTTCAGTTTTTATGCACTCTCAATAAAGCAACAATGCTTTCTCCTAGATATTAGACATTGTAAATATGGCAGACGTGCTATTGCACTTGGATAACAAAACAGCAAAAAAAAAAAAAAGTCCAAGAGCAGTTGCATGCCAGAACCAACCAATCAGACACTGGCATGAACAGAGGCACACCTGGAGAAATATATTTGCAAACCTCCTTTTATCAAGGCATCATAGGGAAATTTACAAGCATGGTATGATGCCTTAAACAAGGGAGTTTGTACATAATTTTGTACAGATGATACTGCTTTAGGGGAGCCATTTTCCATATAGGGTAACACTAGAATCTGATTAATGCAAATCACAGGCAGGAGATGGTTACTGAATGAGCAGCAAACCAAGAAATAAAGACTAGGAAGTGGCTTTATAAACTTTGTGTGACACTAATAATTCAGGTTTAAGCAATTAACCTGAGGACTGTTCTGTGTTTTCTGCTGGAATGTTAAAATACATTTCATCCACTAACCCGAGGTTTGTTCTGTGAGTCTCTGATGGAATGTTGAAATAAATTTCACCCATTAAACTGAGGTTTGTTCTATGTTCTCTACTGGGATTTTAAAACAATTTGGAAAGAATGACTCTGAAAAGATTGTTCACCTTTCAGTACTGAAGTACCAAGTTGTGTGGGTTGGTGGTTCATGTCTTAAAAAAAATCTTCCAGCTGTTTAACTTGTCCTAGCCTCAGTGTTATTATTTTATATTTGTAAAACACATATTCTTTCTACATAGTGTCCCTACTGCATATAGACAGATATTTCAGCATCCCTTCAATGTATGGTGATTCTGCCTGAACACCTCAAGCTAGCAAACAGCACTAATTTACCAAGTTTACACGTCTTCACACATAACAGATAAAAATGATTCAGAGAGTGAGATATTGCTGACAGCCATGTACGTTCACAATGGAAGAGACTGATAGCAAGATTTAATAGTTATGTTACTGCCTTAAGTATTTCAGGAGATGGCATACTTTACTTTAAACCAAAAGCAAAACACTGAGTAAAATAAAACAAATAAAAACAAACAGAATGTCAGTGAGCACAATCTCACCAAGAACACAAAACGTGCAAAGTAATTAACCTTATACATCTTGTGTTCTTGATGTGATTGTACCCACTGGTGTACCCTTTACTTTTAGACATAGTAGAACCACTGTATAACATTTGAAACAGCAGGCAGGATTTCTCAGAGGTTTCAGTCACTCTGAGCCAAACATTTCATTAATTACAAGATAAACAAGTTCAAAAACACTAAGAAAAAGGAAGACTAATCAGCACATATGTATTACACCAAACTAAGGGCATTATTTGACTGTCTGTGCATGCGTGTGTGTCTGTGTATATAGTATAGATATATACAGATATATTAACAAAAGTCAAAACTAAAATAATGCCATCCTATAGCAGTGGAAGCATAAAGAGGAAAGACCTAGTTGACGCAGAACTGATACTAAAAAAATTATTAGACTGCAAGATCTCTACACATATCAGAAACCCTAAGAAAACAGATAGATGTAAGGAAAAAATGTGATACAGAATGACAAAATAAAATGAAAGAAATAAAAACAAAATAAAAGTGCTAGAATGCAACAATAGTCTGTAAAAAAAAGTATTCACAAGCGCAGTGACGATAGCTTAGGGACCAATATTCACATAGGGGACAATGATCAGCCCTGGATAAAGTGTGTACAAACCTCAGAAAGTACAACTATTTGCAAAGGTATCAGAAAACATGTGCATATGATAAGCCACACTACAAATGTCACAAGCCACAGAAGCAAAGAGACTCAACAAGACAGAGCAAAAAAACATATGCAAGGAATATGACAGACATATGGAAATACTAATACAGCAAAAAAGAATGGCATTACCAAAGAGACTTGACACAATAATCTAAACATTATATAAGGGAAAAAAGCCAAAAAACAAAGCTTAAAACACAAAGCAGGAGATGTTTTGGTATTTTTTGCCACCACTGCCTGCCAGTCATCATCCTTCTGACTGTTTGACCCATTTGTTTCCCACCACCAGGGTTAGCGTCAGACAGGAAAGGCCTTTATTTATGCAATCATCAGGGGCTGGTTGTCCTTCCTGCTTGCACTCAGCTACCTTATGCACTCTGGGAAGAATGTTCAATGGGCTGACCACAAAGACTATCACTAAACTTCAGCAAGGGGCACTTCCTCCAAGGAGCCCTGTCCATCCCCAGGGGATCCCATGCAGTGGTTTCCCCAGACTCCACCTAGGAAATCACAGTGGCTCCTTGTGCCTTTGAGTATGCACAATCCATCCCTTCCACGCCCTGGAAGGGAGCAAGCCAAGGTCATGTCACTTCACCTCTGCCCATCCCAGTATGGCGCCTCAAGTGCTGGGACTGTTAATTGAACTCTAGTCGCCTGGTTCACAGTAAGGGCTTATTTATTTGTTAACCGGGTTAGTCCAGCTGAGCCCAAGGCCTTTTTTTCAGTGGATATCCGAGGAAAAAAGCTCCAGAAAAAAAAAAAAAAGACATTAATATGCATACATTCAAAGAAACAACAATATTACCATAGTTATATCATACATTCCAAAGCAAGAAAATTACAGTTATATCATTGCTCAGATTTACAGTAACAGAGGGTTACAATCAAAGTATATACAAAATGAAAAGCTGCGTGATCCATAGATGAGATTTTAAAGAAAAATCAGACTTAGGTTCATACAAGTACAACATAATATTACAGAAAACAGAGCTAGATTGGTAGTAAAAACATGATAGTGTTGCTATTAACAATGAGTATAAATAGAAGAAAGCTCTAAGATTTAGAGTAGAGAGAGGTAGAGAAGAGTGTGGGGGTGGCTAAGTAGGGTCCTAGCAAGGGAAAGAGCTAGACTTAAGGTAGTTTATGAGTTCAGTTCTGAAGCGGTTTGTATAGTTGATGTTTCTAACATTTGGTGGGAGATTGTTCCAGGCTTGGGACACGTGCTTTTATAAAGAAGTTTAACAATGTTTTTGTTGGTTTTATAAATATTAAGACGGTGTTGACCAGAGCTGTGTAGAGTTTGAGAGAGGTTGTAGAGATATATGAGAGAGGAGAGGGAAGGACAGGATGAGGGTTTGTTTAGTAAGATGTGAGTGAGCTGTAGCTGGGAAAGAAGGAGAAGCTGGGGGAACTGAAGCCATTGAAGCCATTTTAAAGCAAAGCAGTGATGGGATTTCTATGGCTGATTGCTGGCAAATTGAGCTATGTTGTTATATGTTTCTTCCAGTTTGGTTATTAAGGTAGACTGTAGAAATGTGAGTATAGGAGAGGCATACAAAATACAGTGTAGGAGGAAAGCTTGTGCCAGAGCAGGTTTGCAGTTAGAGGCTCGGAAGTTTTTGTTTCTATAGAGTAGACCCATTTTTTTATTTGTCTTTTTTAATACAGTGCTTTCTTTGGAGGTCAAATTTTAATTGATCATCAATTAGAATACCCAAAGGTTTAGTGTGAGAATCGGCTTTAATAAGGGTGTTGTCATGTGATGAGATGGAAAACATGGTTTTATCGTAGGAGAGGGATTTAGGGAGAAAAGGAGGAGTTAGATTTTTTTGGGTTTAGGATGAGCTGGTTGTCAGTTAGCCATTGTTCAATTATGTGAAATGTGTTTTGAGTGATAGAGTGGAGGTGAGAGATGTCAGAGCAGGAGATAAGGGAAGAGTCATCTGCATATTGAATCAGGGTAGAGGTGGTGCAGGCAGAGTGGAGGTAGTTGAAGATGTTGAAATGAAGAGGTCCTAGAATAGAACCCTGGGGACACCAGTCTGGATAGGTAAGAAAGGGGAGCAGGTAGAAAGCCATCTGACTGACTGTAGCCTGGTGGAAAGGTAGTTAGAGAACCAGAGAATAGCCAAGGTGGAGAGGTTGCGGTCAGCTAGTTTAGTTAGTAGTCTAGAGTGTGAGACACTACCAAAAGCTTTTGAGAGGTCAAGGAAAAGACATGACACCAGCAGGTTTTTATCTCTGGCCTCTGCGACAGTATGTGTAAAAGACAGAAGGGCGGTTGATGTGCTATGGTTTGGCCTAAAGCCATGTTGAGTAGGGCTCAGAATGTTTTTGTCAATTAGATAGTTAAAAAGCTGTTTGTGAATGCATTTTTTGATAACTTTAGACAGTGCTGAGAGCATGCTAGGTGGATAATTTGATGGATATGTGGAGTTACCTCCTTTATGTAATGGAATGGTGTAAAAAGATTTCCAAATGGCAGGGACAGTAGATTCCTGGATTGATCTATTTATGAGTATAGAGACAGGGTAGGCTATCGATTGAGCTGCAAGTTTAAGAAAGAGGGGAGGGAGGTTATCTACAGAGGGGGACATGGTTTTAGTTTAAGTAGAAACAATTTTATGCAATCAGTGGGAACGAGGTTTAGAAAACAAGAGGTGGTATTGGTAGTGTTAAGAGAAGTGGGTGGAAGGTTTTTACTTTGGTCTGTGTAAGTCAGTTCGCAAATAGATTCAATGAAATAAGACTTTAGCAGGGTGGCAGTTTCTTGAAGAATATTGTTTGGATAGGGGTTTAGGGTTGTGGGTCTTCCAGGGTGTAGGATCTTGCTAATGGTGCACAAGAATTTTTTATGGTTAGAGTTGTGGGTGAATTGGGCCTCATAGTAGAATTTTTTCTTGTCATTGTTAATATGCTTTTTTGTGTGAGATTTCTAATTTCTTTATATTTTTGGAATAATACAGTAGATTTAGTTTTTAGTCAAAGTTTCCAGGTGCGATCCAATTTTTCATAAGGGTGAGGGTATCCTTAGAAAGCCAAGGGATATGGGTTTTTATCCTAACTTTCCTTAGTGGTGCTAGGGTGTTTGGGATATCCAAGAAAGTACAGTTGAATTCTAGAACTGCATCATTGAGAAGAAGGTGTTTGAGTCTGGGCCAGTTTAAAGATGAGAGCCTATTATTGAATGTTTGGACATCAAAGGAAGAAAGGTTGTGATGGTCTGTGTAAAGATGGGCCTTAGGTATATGAAGGGAGTGTCTATGTACAAAGATGGGGAGGTAGTCATTCAGGGAGTCTGGTAGTGTGCCTGGGTTTTGGTATAGGTTTGGATCAGAGGTAAGGATCCAGTCTACGGTATTGCTATTATTGTTGTTTTTATTAAAGTGAGTGGGTGTTATAATGAGTTGGTTAAAGCCATGGAGATTAATGTTAAGATCTGGAAAGGTGGTTGATAGATTTTGCCAATCAAGAGGGGATGTGGAGAGAAATCCATGAAAGGATGGGTTCTAGGATAGGAATATTATTTCCAGGAGGAATATAGATGGCTGCAATAGCAAATTTCTTTTGTGGGTTTAGGTGACAATTCAGAATGAGTAACTCAGCTAGGTGGAAGTTTGGGAGAGCTATTGGTAGGGGGGATAATTTGAGTTGCTCAGAGTACAGTATTGCTACTCCTCCCCTTTTTGGTGTACTTATCTAAACAGTAGATGTTGTAGTGGGGGGGGGGGGGTTAAGATTTCAAAGTTTGAGATATGTGGTTTTAGCCAGGTTTTGAACAGGGTAAGGATATGTGGAGAGTAATGGGATATGCAAGAGTGTAAGTCTGTAATTTTATTTTATTTAGTAGATTTTGTACGTTCATTGAATAGATAATGATGTGTTTGGTAGCCAAGGGGGTGGGGGGAAATTGGTTACTAGTGACTGAAGGTTTAGTGGTGGGATATGTGAGGGTGGGGGCAAGGACTGGGGTGAATGTCCCCATCAAGAAGAAGATTTGTTAGTGGGGTGGGTTTGGAAGGGTAGTTGTAGTAGGTGAGGGATTTGTATTTGAGTTTAGGGGAGATAGGAGTAAGTGTGAATAGTATGGGTTTAAGGGGTTGTGTACTAGAGATATTAAACAGAGAAGGAGAGATTAGGTAGGGTAGGAGAGTGTCTTTACAGGTTATGGCATATGTGTGTTTGTGTAGGAGATGGCTGTAGATAATTCAGTTCTACATGATAGGATGTTAGGAATGATAAATAGAACAGTAGATGGCTTGTGAGGTAACGTTGAAGCATGACTGGGATGAGAGCTGTGAGGAGGAGTAGTACTTAGAAGTGTGAAAAAGAGATAGGGATGTTTATGCTTGTTAGATCATAGTTAGGGAGAAGAAAACGAAGATGGACAGAGGGAAGAATAGTATGAAGGAGAGTGAAAAATCAGATGTGAGCTGTTGAGAATTACTAGGTGGGTAGGTGATTGTGGGATGGGGAGGGGTAGTAGGTGGGAAAGACGGAGTTTAGAATGGGTGAAGAATTGTTTGGGTAATGGGATGTAGTGGGTGGGGCTATGCTAAGTTAGTGAGAGTATACACCTAAGGAAAGTGAGGGTGGGTGGCAATGGGGGTAGGGTAGGGGGATGTACTGGGGTGGCCTGGATTTTAACAGAGGAAGACAGAAACAATCAGAAATGGTTAAAATAAGAGACCAGGTAAGCAATTAGTACACTACCTTTGGAACTAATTTGCTTTGTCTGGTGGTTTCAACTATAGTGACTATGTTAGGGGAAGGACAGCAAATTGCGGGCAAAATAGAATATAGTGAAAATGAAATTAATAATATAACCAAACAAAACTTGGAAGATTTTGTTTCCTTTCAGCTTGAGGTAAGGAAAGCATAGGTAATGGAATATTAATGGCTGAGTTAGAATACACCTTCCTGCTTACAGCTTACACCTCTGCACTGTCTTTCCTTCAGATTGTTGCTAATAAAATATGCCATTTTATTTCCCATTATCCTGCAACTGAACATCTTTTTCATTGTTTGGCTTTTGTTTGTTACCCAACCTCTAATAGGTTTCTTTGGATCAGTGCTCTACCTCACTTTACAAATCTAATAAATAAATAAACCTTACCTTATGCTACTTTGTACTGTATGACTAATGCAGAATATTTTAAACAACGTTGCGATTAATATGCATGTGTCAATATGTTAACTTTAGAATTACATGTTAATTGCCTTTTATCAGTGCTGAATTATTATGTGTTTCATTACTCAGCATTGTGCACTCTACCACAGTTATATGAGACATCTGCTTTAAGAAATTAGAAATATAATTGCTCTATTACATATAACATTCCCTTATTTAGAAAAAGTAAGGATCAAATATCAGTTATTTTTCATGCTGTTATTGGAAATTTTGTTTTACTTCTGTTTCTTTAACATGAGTATTATTTTGATAAAGAAGGATCACATTAATATTTTATTTATAAGTTTAATTGCAAGTGTTTATAAGCTGTTGCATTCTTGCAACAACTGTAAATAGGTTTTGTTTAGCTAAATGATTTGCAAGTGAAATAAGGATTACAGAATACTAAATACCAAATTACATGCTAGTTCAATAAGAACTGGGACAGTTGTAATCCAGATACAAGATGGGCATCAAAGAGTCATAGTATGAGTCCACTATGTAATGCAACAAAGTTTACAGTCAGACTGAAAGTGAAAACTCTTGTCATTTTTGGCACACATCAGCACTATCACATGTAAGTTTTTGGGAAAGAGTTCACACTGGTCACAGATCACAGATAATTGGAAAGTATATTAAACAACCCCAAATTAAATTGTCTGCCCACAAATAGGAGATAGTCTTTAAGAATCCTTCCATAATGATTTTATGTAGAGTAAAGGAGAACAATATTGCTTATTAGTTGTCCATGCAGCATATACATTCAAATGGGAAAGGCTGAAAAGCATGGTAGATTTGCTGATGATTATGTGAATATGATTGTTGAATAATTGTTCCTAGAGCTTCTGACAGTAACTGACACAGACATTGAAAGAGATATTGGCTGGGATTTAGAAAGGCTTACTGAGAATGGAAAGTCTTCACCCAGCTGTTTTCCCTGTCCAGGTTCACCTTTCTGTTCGTAGACTGTTCTACCACTGAGGTTTTCTGCTAATGGGGGTCCCCAGCTAGTGGATGGTCTTGCTGTTAGAGCAACATGCTAATGCAACAATCCAACGAAGAGGCTTATGTTAATTAGCGAACTGCTCTCCCAAAATTAGCAGCTTCCAATTTACACTGTGAGCAATTCAGAGAAACATTTTTGGAGGAAAAAGTTAACATCATCAAAATACGGCAGTCACCCATTTACTTCTATGGAAGCAATCGAGGTGTATGTAAGTTCAGCAAAGTTAGTGTGTGTGTGTGTGTGTGTGTGTGTGTGTGTGTGTGTGTGTGTGTGTGTGTGTGTGTGTGTGTGTGTGTCTAGAAGGGTATGAATGAAGCTACATGAATGTATGTGTGTGTCTCAGTCTATGCCTGCCTGGGTGTTTGCACTAAGGGGATTAGTTAGGGGAACTATAGTCTGGAAAGGTGTGAGGGGTGTCTTTGCCAATGGAATGTATGAGCCACTAGGGAGAACACTACCACCATCAGGTCTGACAGCAGTACTGTTAGAATACAATTTAGGGGCATGCTGATGAACCAACATTGAGGTCTTTCTCGCTGTAACCTTATCTTTCCCTGAACTGCATTGTCTCACTATTGTGGAAATTGATCTACCTGCAGTAGGCAATTTCTGTGAACAGTGAACACATCTCTGAATTCTATGGATTGTCTTTGAATAGGTGAAAGAATAGTGGCACAGCACAAAATTAATAGAATAACCCAGATAGAGAAACAGTGAAAAAATATGTGAAACACAAGAGGAGACATCAGTATCACACTTCTGGTACCTCGCCCTCTCGCCTTCTCAAGGAATACTTTTCTGATAAAATCCTATCTCTTTAAATGCACACTCATCAAGTACCAATTAATTACTTAACTAATTAACCATCCAATTTGCAAAAATTCATAGACTTTAAGTAGTTACACTTATCCATTTACCAAATTTATAACCATAATATTACACATTTTATTAAAAATTACTTTTTATCTAATAATATTTATCACATTATTACATGCTTTCAACATTTTTAAATACATATTTGTCTCCTTTTTTTAAACAGTCAAATTATTGTCTAAATTCATTCCATTGGGAAACAGTGTATGATAGTTAATAATCAATCTGCTCTCACGTCTATTTAATTCTCTTATAAAATTTCCCATTGCCATTTGGTCATGCTAAAACACTGAAAAACAAACTACTGTATGAACCCTTGTGTTTAGACAAAAAAATGGGTGGCTACTGGGCTTTCTAATTTTTGCCTCCTAACATCACCTAAATGTTCCAGAATTCAGACTTTAACCGTCCTAGTTTTTTGTCCAACATACCAGCATGTGGGTTGAAACCCACAACCTATCACACAAATCACCCCACAGCTGTTACAATTGTAAAATTCATTAGCCCTGTAAAGTTTTCCATTGATTTTATACCCATGTAAATTCTTAACCCGGTTACACACTGAACAACTTCCACAATGATAAGTATCTACTTTTCTATCCACCATGCCATGACCTTCATGGTTCAAATTTCTCTTGTTCAACAATTCTTTAAGATTATTATATCTCCCATAAGAAAAAACAATGTGGTTTGGGAACAAAAAAAACAATAGAATTGTCTTCACTAACAATTTCCCAAGCCTGCCTTACTATCCTTTCCAAAATAGGGGAAAATTCAGAATATCTGGTGATGAAAAACAATCTTTCATCACCATCATTCTTCTTATTCATGACATCTCTTCCACTGTATGCCCATGATGATCTAGTATGACCTCCCACCTCATCTAGAATTTTATCCCTTGCCTTTTGAAGTGTCCTTTCATCATAACCGCTGATTCATAATTTATCATATACCTCATTTAAACAATCTTCTTTGTAACTTTTAATCCTTTTAAATTCTCCATATGGCAATGACTCAATTAGGTGGAGAGGCTGCATACTAGTGGCATATAAAAAAATATTAACGGCTGTTGGTTTCCTGAATGGTCTGTGCTGAATCCTCTGTTTAGCATCAACATAAAAAACTACATCTAGGAATGGAATACTATGTCTGTCTGTATTCCATGTGAATTTTAGACCATGCAGATTGTTATTAAGAAAACCCATAAATTCCAAAAATTCTTCTTCACTACCTTTACAAATAAACAACACATCATCTATGCATCTTTTGTAATAAATTACACTGTTCACAAAATATTCTTCCAACATCATAAATTGCCTTTCAAAGTCCCCCATGTAAATGATAGCATAGGATGGGGCTAAAGCCACTCCGATCGTTGTGCCCTTCTTTTGCAAAATGAAATAATTTTTCCACTTATAAAATAATTGTGACTTAAACAAAACTCAAGAAAGGCAAGTAAAAATGCTGAATGGGTCCTTCCCCCAGTCTTTTGGTCATGGCTTCCATACCCTATCTTCTATCAATGTTAGTATACAAGGCATTTACATCTACCATTCCCCAAAAATGATTTTCTTTCCATTCAAAATTATGAAGATTTTAACACGCTTCATAAGTGTTTTTAATATGGGAAAGTATCATAGTCAAATGCCTCTTGAGATGAAAATCTAAAAAAATATTAACATTTTCCAAAAAATATCCAGTTCCCGAAATAATAGGTCTACAAGAGGGGCTGAAAAGGTCTTTGTGGATCTTAGGGGTGGCATATATAAAAGGATGCCTAGGTGTCTTAACAATCAATTTCTTAACAGCCTTGCTCTTTAAAAAAATCTAGCCTTACCCCACGTTCCAAAATTTCACTTAACTGTGCTGAAAACCTTTGAATGGGATTGTGTTGTAACTTAGCATAGTGACCCTCCTCAGACAATATTTTCAACACTATTTTATCATATTGGCGAATGCTCATCACCACCCAATGACCCCCTTTGTCGGCCACTTTGAAAACAACCTTATTCAAATTGGACCGTAGTTCCTGCAAAGCCTGCCATTCCCCTATACTAAGGTTATAGGAACAAAAATTCTTTACAAAATTACCAGAACAATTCCCTACTTTCTTATATACCAGATATTCAAATACATTTATAGCACTACTTGATCTAGGGAGCATAAAACTACTATCTAAAACTAACTTAGGCATATCAAGAAACCCATACCCAGTAAAAAACGGTTCTTGTTCAACATTGGACTCAGCATAATCACCCATATTCCCATCACCAAACTCCATACATTGCTGAAACATTTCTGTGTCATGAATATTTAAATTGAGCAAATCATCTTCATCAGAAAACACATCATTTGCATTGTTTGCACTTGCATTATTTACATCATTAACCATGGTTTCCTGTTTAGCATGAAAAAAACCTTCAGATTTAATTTACAGCAAAACTTTTTAACATCCAAAATAATATCATCAAGAGACGGAACTCTGTCAGGAATAAATTTTTCCCCCCTTAAAAGTACTTTCTCAGCATACTTAGAAATGCCCACGTTTGTTAAGTTAACAATTTTCAATTCTTGATTTTTCCCACTATGATGAACATTCTCACATAACACAGAAACTAAATTAACATGTTCATAATTTGCTATGATGTCCTCTGAATTAGAAGCAAGAAAGCTCAAATGTCTATCAAAAACAGCAGGATCAAGGGTACATAGTCTTACTTCAGTTTATTGTTCTTTCCGTGTGCCCTCTTCGGTCGTGTTTGCTGCTGGACTGGCTGCTGCCCCCTCATAATGTTTTTTTGTTGAGAAATGTCTTCTGAACTTGTTTCTTTGAAGGAAACACTTTTCCTGCCAATGCTCTGTTCCCCAGAAGACACAGACGAGTCACGGACGCCATATGCAGTCCGTTTCCCTGATCTCAAGCTGTCTGTGCATCCCCTATGTAAACAGGCATAAACCAAGTTCTTTTCAAAATAATTTATGCCCTAAGACAATTTCTTTCTCTTCCGCTCAATGACCCTTGCCTCAGCCTTTTGAATATTCGTACTGACATCATCAAAAAACTTTTGATACCTTTGAGGGGAGATTTGCCTTAATAAATTGTTCTGTAACAAAGTAATCTTCCCCCACAACTTTTCAAGACTTCTGACATTCCTCTTAATGAGGATACATAACCAGGCAAGTGTACACTCCAATGAGGCCTGTCTCCATTCAGCCAAGAGATCACTCTCTTCCTCAATAAAATCCCCAGCTGGTAAATGATCGATCCGAAGGCCCCTTGGAGTAATATTAAGCAAAACATACTTCTCTAGTAGTCTCAAGTCATAAAAAACAGTTACCTCCTTTATCATAAGCCTCTCCAATGACTGAAATTTTTCCAATTCACCACTCCCAGCAGTAGACGCCCAGGGATCTACAGAAGCCAGGCTAAGCTCATGATCACGAATCAAGTCAGCAAACAGAGTACTAGATGCGGTACCTGATGGTTCAGTGGTCCCCATTTTCATGGAATACATGAAAAGTTAATTCAATACACATCCAAAGAAAGCAGCTCCACAAAAAACATAAGCTCCATGAAGGAAGGAACACCACTCAAAGGACAGGATAATTTCTTTTATTAACACACTTCTGCTACCTCGGCCTCTCGCCTTCTCATGGAATACTTTTCTGATACAATCCTATCTCTATAAATACACACTCGAGTACCAATTAATTAATTAACTAATTAACCATCCAATTTGCAAAAAAGCATAGACTTTAAGTAGTTACACTTATCCACTTACCAAATTTATAACCATAATATTACACATTTTATTAAAAAATACTTTTTATCTAATAATATTTATCACATTATTAAATGATTTCAACATTTCTAAATATGTTTTTAAATACATACTTGTTTCCTATTTTTAAGCAGTCAAATTATTCTCTAAATTCATTCCACTGAGAAACATTGTATGATAGTTAATAATCAACCTGCTCTCAAGTCTATTTAATTCTCTTTTAAAATTTCCCCTGTTGCCATTTTGGTCATGCTAAACACTGAAAAACAAACTACTGTATGAACCCTTGTGTTTAGACAAAAAATGGGTGGCTACTGGGCTTTCTAACCAAATTAGAGTTCTGGAATATCTAGGTGATGTTAGGAGGCAAAAGTTAGAAAGCCCAGTAGTCACCCATTTTTTGTCTAAACACAAGGGTTCATACAGTAGTGTTTTAGCATGACCGAATGGCAAATAGGAAACATTTTGAATTTTGCAAATTGGATGGTTAATTAGTTAATTAATTGGTACTTGATAAGTGTGTATTTATATAGATAGGATTGTATCAAAAAAGTATTCCATGAGAAGGCGAGAGGCCGAGGTACCAGAAGTGTGTTAATAAAATAAATTATCCTGTCCTTTGAATGGTGCTCCTTCCTTCGTAGAGCTTATGTTTTTTGTGGAGTTGCTTTCTTTGGATGTGTATTGAAGAGACATCAATATCTGCAGGTGGAAACTGTTTAGTAAAATGCTCCACACTGATTATTCAAAATGTACTCCAGAGCAATTATTTTAAAATAGTCCATGAAGCCTACATACAGATTGTAGAAAACAGATTACTGGTTAGGAGAAAATCCATTTTCCTTGCACTGATTGCTAATGAATTAATTTTGAAGAGAATGATAAAGGGCAGTCAAGTGGAATATACAACAAGGCTGTTTCAATAAAATTTCAGCAGTCTTAAAGGAACAGCAGACTGAGTGAAGTATTGATTTTGACCAGTTTACCATAGTGAGCATCTGTTAATCATCATGGATGACTACCAAAGATTGTCAGTGGTAGAATGATTGTTACCCATATCTTCACATACAGTGATACCTGTGTTAGACATGAGTTTTGCAACTTCTGATTTCTTATAGCATGTAAGAACTGATGATGGTCCACTTGTCATCAACAGTCTTCCATACAAAGAATTCTGTAAGGCCACAGCTATAACCCATACAAAACTGACTAAATGACTCCACAAAGCCATTAGCTAGTGAACCGTCTTATGAAAACATCAGTAATGCAATACAAGTTGCCAAGACAAAAGGCATCCATTGGAAACAATGGCTGATTATTATGCTACCAGCCTCCTGTCCAATGTACCTCTTAACCTCTCAGCACCAGACATCTGATCAAAGCCATACATAATGTGGGGACAAAGGCTCAAAATCAGGGTCAAATTTTAAATATTGTTCTTATAAACTTATAAAGTTGTTAGAATGACAGATTTTGCTCTATCATACATTTTCTGAAGGATATGAAGTCTGAAACACAAATGTGTGTCATTATTTAGTGACTTCAATCATTGTTGATTTGCCAGAAAAAAAAAACACACATTTTCTGAAGAACAGACAATAAGTATAAAACAAAAATCTAGACATTCTGCAAAACAGATCTGAAGAGCTGGAAGGTGAGAGGTGTGCATCCTAGTAAAGGAGCTACACCTATAAGTTTGTTGTATAAGCACACTTTCAGAAAGAAAGCACTTTGAGTGACTCTGTCAAGTCTAAAGTGACTTCAAAAGGTAAATAAATAAATACACATAAAAAAGATAAAATGAAAAGATAAACTAATGCAAAGAGAGCAGCCAAGGAACATTCTTTCAATACAGGACAGATGAGTGGTGAAGACTAAGTAACAATAGAATACCACATTGGTCACTGGCCACTGGCTTAATGGGACTACATGGCCAACAAAAGAAGAAATTAATAATTTAAAAAAATGCAAAAACTGGTACTACAGAATTTTACCATATGGAGGCCAGGAAGGTCCATTTCCATGAAGAGAGGTAGTAGCACACTCATAATGTTGTTTGCAGTTGGATGTTGCAGGTGATGCTGGACATGCCAATAAACCATGACTGATGACCCTTATCAGCAGCCTGCAGTCCATGAAAGAAATGGCATATAATACCACACTATTACAAAAGACCATGACAGAAATGGCATATAATACCACACTATTACAAAAGACCATGACAAAAATGGCATATAATACCACACTATTACAAAAGACCATGACAGAAATGGCATATAATACCACACTATTACAAAAGACCATGACAGAAATGGCATATAATACCACACTGCCACAGACACCGAACATGATTGAATATATATTTAAAGTACTGAAGACCCACTTCTGCTACCTAGCTATATCTGGTAATATGCTGTAGTATGCTCTAGGGATGTGCAGCAAGACATCTGTGGCCAATGGCATGCTATATAACACTAGCCACACTGTGCATCAGACATTACCATGCCCACATTAGACAGTCGAATACGCAGGGCATAGTCATGGGGGGGTGGCTCTTAGGCAGTGTCTGCAGTAACTATGCACAAGGTTAGGGACTTATGGGATGTCAGTTACTCCTGTGATGGGGTAGAGTTTCCAAGGATGGAATACTGGCTGGGTGTATCATGTGACCCTGATGTATCAGGTCTGGAGGGAGCTGGCCCAATGTATAGCATAACACATCAGGTGCACATGCAGAAATGTTACCATGGTCCCTACTGGGGTGTTCCAGCAGAACAATGTCATCTGCTACACCATGTTCAGGCATAGGTAGGTGATACATATGGTAAGGCTACAGAGAAGTGGTCTGGCATTGAACTGCAGGACCCAGTGTGGGATGCTCAGTGTAGTATGTCAACAGCGGAACTGAGTGAACAGCAGCTACATCTATGACAGCAACTGCAGACATGGATGTAGGTCAGAATGTAGCAAGACTGAATACATCCATACCCAGCATCTATGGAGCATTGTAGAGAATGTAGTGGAAATGAGCCTATGAAGCTATGACCAGGTAAGCAACTATGGTAGAGGGAGCAGTGGAGAGTGCGGCCACTTCAACAATGGTGTGTGATATCTGCATTAACCTCATATACACTCCTGCATTGCACAAATGTCCCCTAGCACAAACATGATGTGGCTAGTTCCATGCAGCCATATGGATGTACTAATGGATGCTAAGTCAGTTGCCACTGCCTGAAACAAGCATGTCTGCTCCAGGTCTCTATACATCACGGCACACTGTCTGTGGTGCAGAATGCCCAGAGTCCCTGAATTGGTCAAAAGTCTCCATGAAGGCCATGCAGCAAACTGAGAGTTCTGATGTGGCCTAATTAGTGGCTTCCTTTGCCTGGATCACAGACCTTCACACCTGCTGATTAATGCTAAGAGTATCACCAAGGACAGGGATTGCTCTGACGTCATGGTATCCATGGTACCTGCATGCCTCTCTAAAGGGATGTGTGTGTGTGTGTGTGTTTGTGTGTGTGAGAGAGAGTGTGTGTGGCCCTTTGATGCTGTTTGTTTTGGTGCTGAGTGGGTATCATGGAGTGAGGGCTGACTCAGATTGTATAACCTACACTAAGCACAGGTGGTGCTGGAGGTTCATTTTGGACTTCTACAGTCCCTAAATTAAGGGAGCGGGATGTGCCATCCACTGTTAGTGTTGCTTGCATTGCAGTTGTGTTAGGATTGTGCCAGGTGCATGGCACTGTCATCATCATCCATTTCCAGAGGCCTACTGATATTAGGAATGTGCCAACTTGTTATGTCAGGTCCTTTCTCAGTGGAACACATGAATGCATACAGAGAACATGCCAGTCAAAATGCAAGTACATTATATATGGCTCCAACCACCTTTCAGCACACACATGGCTACATGGCAAGCATATAATGTATATATAGAGAGAGAGATAGAGAAAGAGCACTGTTGTGTAAGTCGAACTTACTATAACAGTAGATGTTCATATTCCTCACTGCAGCAGTAACCTGTGACTATATGGATTGTATCCTTCCCAGGATACAACTACCAGCCAACTTCACAAAGCTCTGGCTCCCTCCCATACCTTTACTCTGAGTACTGATTAGACATCCTATTTGTGGAGGGATGTCAGCATTCCAAGTGAAGATTACTTCAGAATCACTTCAGGACTTTCTTGCCCATAAGTGTAGGAGTATGCTAATCATGAAAAAACAGCAAGTAATAGAAACAAAAAGTTTACATCCAAACTAAAAAATTATATATATACACAGGGAGTGGGGATGGAGAGTGGGTGTGGCTACTGCAGCAATGAGAAATTTGAACCACTACTGTAATGGTAAATATAACTTACACAACTGTACTATGTTCATCATTCTCACTGCTGCAGTAGCCTTTGGCTATTTGGGTTGATTACCAAAGCTTATCCAACCCGGAGGAGGAGAATGTGGATCCAGGAGCCCCTGGAGAATGATCCTATCAAAAATACTTCTGGACCTGGAAAAGGAATTCAGTTTGTAATTCTTCATAAAAGTACGTACGAATGGCCTTGTAGTTGCCTCTAAAATGTTTCTAGAGTCCACCTTTTCAAACATGTCATCAAAGAAAACAAATCTCTATTAGAATGCACCTTAATTCTGCCTGGTAATGTTTTACCATAGTGGAAATAACAAGAAAAGCTATAGTAAGGAACAACCAACTAGTACTGTCTGAATTGATACAGGATGTCCTTTTCCTGTCCCATACTAGGAATTCCACAGTTGTATAGCTTTCTTAAAGGACTTTGTACTAACCACATAATATCTGTTTTGCAAAAGCATGATCATAGTATATATAACCTATTCTCCCTGTCATTCAAATTTTGAAAGAAATGAGGGAAATAGGTGGCTAGATTCTAGATACACTCTGAAAGTAGTAGGGGCATATATGGGAGATTTGTTTCTTCTACAGATAAATCCTAAAAGTATAGAGAAGCAAAGGGCTTAACCCACCATGAATAGTTGCAACCCAGACATGCCTTTGTAGCTGTTGGAATAATAAAAACAGTCTACTAAAAAGATGCATGATAAGCAACCAGAATACCTGGATCAAACGTAGACAGAATTGACTTTCCCATCAAAAACTGAAGATCCCAATTGTCATCTGAATAACAGGTGAGCTTACATATCAACAGAAAAACCTCTTTGTGGAACAGATTGACAACATTTTGAAATGAAGAGGAGGATCTACTGACAGACATGCTGACATGGCTGATAAATACCCCTTACCAAAGGAGTAAACATGCCATAGGATAGTAAATGTTTGAAAACCAGTGATAATAATCCTGGATAGGACCCTGGTTATAGGTGAGGCAACAGTTAGAAAATGATTTTCTAGTAGCAGGATTTATTGCCTCCTTTAGTATCTACCGCATGTCCTCATGAAAAGGTGCCTGAAATATATTAGAAATGTGTCATCCAAGCAGTCAGTTGAAGTTATTTGAGACTGGAGTGAATCAAATTCCCCCTGTCTTGTGTGAGTAGAACCAATCAGTGAGGGAGTTTGTGGTAATTGCTGAGGGACGATTCCATAAAAAGGGAGAACCAATGTTGCCTGGGCCAGAATGGAGCCACCACAATAATTTTTTTCAGAGTCCTTCTGAATATTCAAAAATTACCCTGGATATAAATTGAAAGAGTGGAAATGGGAATGAAAATGCATCTGTTTTCCAGGTCTGCCTGCCAGGAGTCCTAGTGCAGAGTTTACTTAGTTGTTCATTCTGAAAGGAGGTGAACAGATCTATTTGAGGTGTTCCCACAAATGGATCCATTCCTGGAAGATCCCCTCATTCATTTTCCATTTGAGAGGGTCTGTCCTGGTCCTGTAAAGCTTGTCTGCCACTATGTTTTACTCTAACAGAATGTAAGATGCTTGAAGAGTCATACAATGCTGTAGGGCTAACTCCCAAGCCATCATAGCAAACTTGCACAGGGAGTAAGAGCTGGTGCCCTCCATTTTTATGTACCACATCACTGTGGTATTATATGCAGTTACCTATAATGGTCCTAGAGATCACAGGTAATGAAGAGATTCTGTAGCATGAATCACAGCTAACATCTCTTTGATCTCTCTGAACTGTCCCACAGGCCTCACACTTTTACTCCCTTAGAAACTGCTATCTCTTCCTTTGTTAGGAATGCCTTTGAAGATATGCAACTAGATGGCAGTCTAAAAGCACAGCCCTGTGCAACATAGCCAAGGAGGATTTCTGAACAACTATCTGGAATCCCATATTGGTAAGGAGTGAAAAAAGCCATATTAAGGACTCCTGGCATCTGGCAAAAGACTGCCAAGATCAGTAAATCATCTAAATAAGGAAAAATTTAATAGTAAGCATTTTTGGGTCAAACCTTACCATAAAACTCAGAAGAGGTATGATTGGTAACAGATTCTGAATGATCAACATTTTAAGTTGTGGTACTTTCACAAACCAGTTGAGAAAGGAAAGCTAATTCCTTGAAACTGCAAACATTCTGGAGTAAAAGCCTTCCTCCCTTTGGTCTAAAGGCTTTGGTAGCATGATTCCTAGGGTTAAGCATTCACTGAAGAACCTGAAGAAAAAACTCTGGTTTGGAGGGTAGGAAGGAGTTCCCCTTATAACAGGTATGTGTATCCAGTGCCAACAGTAACCACCCTGAACCAGTATTAATACCCAAAAGATGAAACAATCTGCTTCCAAAGGCAAAGCCTGAGAGACAATCAATGGGATAATTAAGAAATGTAAAGGGAGAGGAATGCTGGCTTAGTCATTCTGAAGGTACAGTCTGCCCCTTTTTCATAAAAGGATAACTGTATTTGTTGCCCCCTCCTGCAATCTCTTTTGTTCTCTGCTTGTCAGAGGTAGCATGGAATGATTATTTTGCCTTTTTTTTTTTTTTAAGAAAAAAGCAGAGGGTTTGTAAAAGTTATATTATGAGGTTTGGAAAGTCCAAATTAACTGCCTTCTGTCATCAAACTGTTTTGACAGCCTGAGTACCAGCAGGGCCAAACAAAACCTCCTTGCCTACATTACAGTTTAAAATTTCAGACTTTACCTCATTCAATAACTTTTCAGTATACACCCCAGCATATCTTCTCAGAACAGTAACATTAGTATCTAGACACAATATCAATCATATGCACAATTCAAAGCATGTCTAGACATCTGAAACAGGTTAGAAACTGTAGGATTCAGACAGGACCTACCTTCTGAAGGAAATGTGGCAGAAAAATCCCACAAGCTATCAACATCATACAGAAAAGACTAGAAGAAGGAAATTCTGCTATGAAATCTATATATTACCTTATCCACAGGAGTAGAGTGCATTAATGGGTGTTATGACTTTTTTGAGGACTGAAGGCTGAGGGTCAGGGTTATTACAGGCAGTGTTTAACATGTCCTCCAAGACTGACATAATAGGAGGAAAGGGCATAGCAGGAAGTAAATCCAGTTGCAGTATAGCATATCATCTCCTGAGTTTAGGGAAAACATCCACTTTTTCCCCACAAAATTATATTATTCATCCAGGAAGTAGTCTTAGAAAACGAAACCTCTTCTAATGGAGTTGGAGAGGACAAACGTTCATATGAACCAAGTCTTGGGCTTGAGAGCAAAAGAAAAAGCCCTTTCTCTGCCTATGCCAGAATCCTCTGATATAGTTTCCTCAGGAATGATTTCTGCTCCACAGGATAGAAAGCCTAAAATAAACTCCTAACTAAGGTAAGAAGACAATCGTTATGAACAGACAAAATGTCTTTGGATGAGCAATTTTTAACCTTTAGTTGCTTTTTTCTAGGGACATCCCTGGAAGGAGACAGACTGATCACCTATAAGTGCTGCTGGGAAGAGTTGGTCAGTCAGTAAGTAGTCAGACAAGAGTTCACACGCAGCACACACCATCCCTCAATATTCAAAAGTAAAAGCAAAGATTGTACACAAAATTCCTGTCTGAACCCTAAGTCCTTTACATAGAAAGTGCACTGAGAGAAAATAAAAAAAAATGAAGAATAGATGTCATGAAGCACCAAACATAAAATACATTTCTAGCCCTGAAACTCACTTCTCACTGCTTAAATAACACCTTCAAGCACAATATCTCAAGCAGTAAAATGAAGACAAGTAGTCAGGAAGCGTACATAAGTACCAAAACATTCAAACAGTGTTTTAAGAACATAAAAACACTTCCAGGTCTTTAATTCCTAACACTTCAGTTAAACTACATCAAAAGCAATACTTTTTTCTTCTCACAAAACCAGCCCCAGTATTCAGTAATAGCCCCGTTCTAAAATAGCAGTTTCTGACAAGTAACTTCTGATATTAATAAAATGGCCAGCAATCTTCTGAAAAAAAAAATGCCTAAAATATTTAAAAAGGTGATATCTTTGTGTGAAAGTGCTCCATTATGGGGACTTATCTGCCAGAAATAAAGTGTGTAGTCGATTGCTGTTCCTATGAAGTATCTTAGCTGTTATTCATAGAGGCAGCAAGAAAGTTCTGAAGTAATTCTGAAATAATCTTCACTTGAACTGCTAATTTCCCTCCTCAAATGGGCTGTCCAATCAGCATTCAGAGTGAAGGTGTGGGAGGAACCCAAAGCTTTGTGATGCTGGCTGGTAGGTGTATCCTGGAGGTCAGGCTACTTCAGCAGTGAGAATGACTAATCTATATATTCCCTATTGGCACATATGTACCTTGTGGTGTTGGTACAGATTGCCCCTGCTGCAGCCCTGATGTTTCCAAGTGACAGAAATGCAGATGTGTATGTCTGAATAAACCAAGTAAAGGTGCTAGGAAATTTCCTGTAAGAATGTGATGTGCCACTATTCACCTGGATGAATTCCCTACAGACAATCTGGCAACTGTCATCAGCCCCACTCGCAAATCCAATCCGCCACCAGGTAGTCCCTTCATTATCAACACTGTGGGACAGTAAGAATTTCTCAGTGACCCTAAGCTGTTGTGCTAGGGGTCTGCCCCAGTGGTCAACCTATCCTTAGCTATATTCTGAGCCCTGGCCTTGGCATTCATGATCATATCATTGATGTTGTGATGCACCTGCACCATCGCCCTGTTATGGTCACCCACTGTAATGATGTCCTGCACCAGTCCCTGTCATACCTGGTCTCAGAAGGCCTTTTCTGCTTTACTCTTGTTGAGTATATCCTTGCCTTGATTGAGCAGACTGTAGTACTATCTCAGTCTCCTGTATGGAGAATTTCTCCAGGCATAATAATTCATGCAGGTCTTATGACAGATGAAACAGACCTGTGGCTATACATATATGGATTAGTGTGGGTATGCAGAACAATCCATACATGCCAACACCTGGCTCATCACTATCCCCAGTACCACTGTGGTTATCACAGTCATGCTACTGTTATAAGTGTTATAGAGTGGCAGTTGTTGGCATGCGATCCTTGTTGCTTGTGGCTGTGTCAGTAGCATACTGTGTGCCCACTGTACTGAAGGCCCAGCACTTCCATTAGTGTGCCCTGCTGAATGTGTGCATATACAACATTGTGTAAACATAGACAGAGGACTGTGACTGAGCTTTCCTGTCTTCTGTTTGCCCTAGGTAGATGAACCATATCTCACAGGAATGCAACCTGTCCTATCTGTTTACTGTTCCCTGGGTGGATGAAGCACCCCCCCACACACACACACACACACACTGAGAAATGCAACCTATCCTGAACCTTTCCCTTTGCCCTGAGTAGATGATCAACCCCTCACAGGACCTTCCTGTTCCCTGCTCCGTCTGTATGACACCTCGACAACCTGCCACATTCCCCTATCATGGCTAGTGTAGTTTTGCACCACTGTTTCAAATTATCTGGGGCAGCCATGTCTCCTTGAGTAATGACTGTAAATCTGATATCCATTACCAGCTACCCTGTCTGCTATCACATATACATCAGTATGCTCTGATATCCATTTTCTTCAGAATTTCTGTGTTGTTCACTGTAACACAGTCTCCCAATAAACAGCAACCACTGTTTTTATAGCACTAAAACAGGTCTCAGAGCACAGCTATTACGCTAATAAGATGCATTATTGTGTTTACTCCTGAGAATCAGCACTAACAGAATTCTATATCACCCCCTATTCCATCTACATGGCTACGCACTGTCATGCATGGGCTTTGCATCAGGAATAATGAGCACACCAAGTTGCCTAGCACATTGTGCTAATGAACATGGTCATCATAATACCCAGCTGCCCATCATGCCTATGCACAAGCATGAAGTTCACATAAAGTATGTATGCCTTCACCCCATCACACCAATGTGACCCTTCTACATACAACTGACCATAGGCACTGTACCACTATAGATGGACATCATACTTCTGTGTTGCCTTTAGATGTGCACCATATGGCCTTACACGTGGCCATGCTTCCCAGCCATAATTTATACTCTTTGACTTGACCTTGTGAGTGGAGATTACCTCAGCATGATCATACTCTGGCCAGGCTCCATGTGGTGCAGCAGGGAGTGAAATATCATTTTACACCTGATGCACCTTCAGGATATGGAGCACCTGCTGGGTGATTATGAAGGTCTGCTACATAAAGTGCATGTCTGACACATGCTTCCTAGGGTGGGAAGTGATGTCACTGACATCATCCACTCTAGCAAGCAGTGCCAGCAGTAATATAGTGACAAGGAGAAGCACCACACAGAACTTCATCACTGAGAAGAGCTTTACTTATTTTACTTATTTACTATTTGTACGCTGGGTAAGTGGACAGGACTACTGACCCTTTTCAGCCATAACTTCACCTTAAAGAGCAGAAAATATACCATAATCGTTCTAATCAAAAATATTGTATACAGGGTGAGTACACAGCAAAATCTAGAACATAATGGTAAGATTCAACGGAGATATGGTAAGATTAAAAGAACCTGCCAAACTACATTGAAAGAAAAAAAAAAAAATATATATATATATATATATATATATATATATATATATATATATATATAAATTGTGTGTTTGTGTGTGTGCACCAAATGCATGCAAAGAAATGCATACAATACAGTACAATCATCTGTAAACTCATATATTAATATAAAATACATGCATATAAGATGCCATATTAACAGGTTAAGAAAAGTTTCTTAAATGTATTCTAGTATTTATGATATGGGATGGTAAGTTGCCTAACCAGTACCACAGTAGCAGTTGCAGGTAGACCTAGTAAAGAGATGCTCTTTAAGTGCTTCTTTGCAGCTTTTAATGGTTTCTAGGTTCCTGGTAGCAGTCACCAACAGATATTTTTAATGGAGATTGTACTAGAAAGAAAGAAAAAAAATTGTTGTTCTGAGTACTTCTGAGTATGTAAGGGTTCTCTTTTAAAGGAAATTTCACTGTAAAAGGGGGTTAGTTATCATAGGATCATAGGAGATTACTAGGCAAATGGCCCTGGGGCCCTTACAAGCCTAGCCAAGAGTTTATCCCCAAAAAATAAATTTCAATCAGCACCTGTCGCCCCTGTCAGTGAGGGACACAGGTGAAACCCCTGGGATAAATTTGTGGTTTCCCATCCACTCATCAAGGTTGTGCTTGAAGAGGGTCAGCAACGTACTTTGTTTGATGTCTATAGGGAGTCTATTCCAGAGACGGGGCAGCCTCTGGCAAACAAACCTGTCTCTCCAGCAGGTTTTGTTAATGTCATATATTAGATTTAGGCCTTTCAATCAAGTAATGCATGAGGAGTTAGACTTACGGAGCATCTCTAGTAAAGCAAGGTCTAAGATTGCCTTGTAGTTGAGACAAATTAAAACAATGAGTAAAAAGGTCACACAGGAAAACCAACTGATTAAAAACACAAAAAAAGACAAATCTAGCAAAGCTAGAATTTCTACTGTGTGATACCTTAAACCTATTGCCTCTGAGCAGTCTGTATGATACCGAGTAGAGTGATAGTGATTTGAGCTGTCCATATAGGACAGGTGCTGGAGGCCATGGATTCTCTTTGTGAGGTATTTCTGTGGCCTTTCCAGTTGGAGCAGGTGTTTTAAAAGGTACATACCAAACTGGGCATTGTACTCAATTATTGGTCTAATGAGGGTGGAGTAGAGAGAGGTAATAACCTCATTTTTTCTGGATACAATCCCTTTATTTATAAGACGAACCAAGTAAAAGGCTATTCTGACAACTGCTACTACACGATTGTCAAATGTGAGATTGTTGTCAAGCTGTGTACCCAGGTCTCTCAGCACAGGTTGCATGCTTAGGGGTTGCCGTTGATGTGGTAATCAGTAGGGGCCGTGTTTTTACTGAATAGTATGATAATACATTTTTTTGCATTTAATTTAAGGCCATGACCTTGGCGCCAGTCATTTGTTGTTATGAGATCCTCTTGCGGTATGTTAACATCATTTGGGGAGTCATTGACAGCACCCAACTTATAGTCGTCTGCAAACTTGGTCAGCCACAGACCTTTTGTCTTTGCCTGGACCTCTGAGAAGTAGATGCCAAACAGTAGGAGGTCCCAGGATGGATCCCTGGGGAACACCACTAGTGATAGGTCTGCTGTCAAAGGTGGAGGCACCTATTTTGACCTTGTGGGTCCTACTGGTGAGCCAGTTGGCCACTCACCTGATGAGATAGGGATTTATGCCAAGTTCTGTTAGCTTTTTGATGATGCCTGAGTGAGGGATTATGTCAAAGGCTTTGACCAAGTCAAAGTAAGCTGTATGTACTGACTTTCCCTCATCCAGTGCCTTGGTGATAATCTCAAAACAGTCAACCAGATTCAACAGGCAGGATCTGCCCTTGATGAATCCGAACTGCGTGGGGTCAAGTGCTTGGAGATTGCCTATGTCCTTGTTTATGAGGTCCATAATAATATGCTCCATGGCCTTACAGATCAGACTTGTCAAGCTAATGGGGCGATAGTTTCCAGGATCAGTAGTGGCACCACCTTTGTGCAAAGAGATGACAATGGCAGTTCTCTACTCTACTGGAATGAAGTCTGTACTTAGGCTATGGTTGAATAGGGTTGCTCTATGGCAAGGCTAGTTCTTGCCGCAGATGGTGCAGAATACAGCCTGGGATACTATCAAGACCCATGGAAGCTGTGTTCTTTGCCTTGAATAGGGCTTTTAGCACTTGATCTATGGAGATGTGAGGTGCAGAACAAGTAAAGGAAATGTTGAATGGGTCTTAGGGACGCAGGGGGGGTGGGTGAAGTTTGCTTTAAACCTGTCTGCTACCAGGTTGGCTAAGTCAACAGGATCAGTATAAGTGGTACCACTATGAACTAATTTGGAACAAACCTGGGCTTTCCCATGAAGGTTCTTGACGTAACTGAAAAAGGCTTTGTGGTTAGCCTTTGTTTCAGAGGCTAGTTTCGATTCATAATTGGCTTTGGAGGTTTTCACTAGTGATCTGATTTGCTTGTGAGGCTAAGGAGAGAGTTTTTCCAATTAGGAATTTGTGCCTTTTTACCCTTGGACAACAGTTTATTTCTTTTGTTGTAAAGCCTGTTGATAGAGGATGTCTACTAGACAGGTTTGTGTTTCCTTGAGGAGCAGGTTTTAGTTCTGTTGGGTATGGCTGAGTCCATGCAGTTGTACAGGTGCTTGTATACTGCATTGGCATACTGTTCAGCATATCTGCCTGCATCCTCTGCGGGGTCGGTGGTGTGATGTTACCGATGCCCTCCCTTAGAAGGTTGTAGTCAGCTTCTGAGATGTGTTTTAGCCTGGTTACGGCTGGGGGGGGGGTGTTGGATGGGATAGACACTTCGAATGAGATAGACCAATGGTTTGATCTCACCAGGGAAGAACTTACTATGGGGGCAGTGCAGCGGTAACACAAGTTGGTGAGAACCAAGTCTAGAATGTTATCTCCCCTTGTGGTGGATGATATAAGCTGGTCTAGTGTGTTAGAATTGATGAAGTCAAGGAATTGTTAGGTGAGTGCATTAGAGCAGAATAGTTCACCCAGTCTATGGTGGGGTAGTTGAAGTCACCAAGGATCTGCATGTTAGGGAGTACCTTGATGGAGTCAAGTAGGTTTAGGTAGGAGGAGTGGGTGTCCTGAGTCATGGATGCTGATCTATAGCTGGCTATAACTTGAATGAGTGTTTTGTCAATTTTCAGTTGCACCTGGAGTAGTTCTAGTGCATCATGCTGGCAAACCAGTCTGGAGATGTGCTTATCTTTTATGAAAATAGAAACTGCACCACCCTTAGTCTTCCCAATCTCATTTGGGATCAGAATGTGTGGCATGAGGTATAGCCTGGTAAGGCAGGTGTACTCTCAGCAGCCTTGAACCAACTTTCCATGACTGCACAGATGTTGACATCTTCCAGTGCGAGGAGAGCTTCCAGTGAGTGCATTTTCAGGTTAAGGCTCCTAGCGTTAAGCAGCCTGACCTTCAATTAGAACCTAAAAATTAAAAGTGCTTACAAGAAAAGTGTCCTTATGAGGTACTGAAAGCTAACTAGAATTAACAAATTTGCAATGGTGCATTTGGGGGTCTGTTAGTAATATGAATCTGCAGATTTTATTTTCAGTAGTCTGTACTCTGTGAGTATTGAGGTCTGAATGTATGATGAGAAAAGGAAGACCACATTCCAGTTTGGATATTAAAGTATTTCAGCACTGGCAAGCAGCGGGAGAAAGGATGTGACTGATCTTGTAACATAGTTTTAATTCAGCAAGCACTTTATTAATTACAAAATATGTGTGTGTGTGATGGAAAAGGAAAGCATAGAGCCAAGTACTATACCTAGGTACTTCTATTCAGTGACATTAGGTGTTATGTTCCCATTAAGATGTTAAGATAAAAGTTTAGGGAGAAAGTTTCAGTATTAAAGTAAGCATTTTTATCACTACACATTAGGCTTTGCAACTGTAGCTGCAAATGTCTTCTGCTGTCATTGATATGCTGATTTAATTAATGTTTGTTTTCTGTTTTACAGTGGCCACTACAGACTGAAGAAAACAGGTAGCAAGGTAAATGTATTGCACTGCTCTCATTACTGTATGACTGTACTTAACATATTTGCAGCAGCTCCCTGAAGCTGTATTTGTTGTTGAATTTTAATTTTTAACCATTACTTAGTTGTTCATTGACTTTGCAGATTAGTTTTACCTTCAGTTGCTACGCTACTGTCATAAAGTGTACCCATTATATCTGCACTGGCATACCTGTATTATCACCTGTTCTATAACAAAGTGTACCTTTGATAATGTTTTAGATCGATTTGCTGGTTGTTTTTCCCCATCTAGGTACTGTTTTAATAAATTGTCACAGCATTCTGACCATTGCATTCATACCCTGTTTTGATCCATTTTTCATTCTGTTTTTAATCAACCAATATTCTTTTACTGCATATGACATAATAACATAAACATTGCAAAATAGTCATTCATGGCTCAAATCAAATACTCTTACATACATACAATGTATAAACATTTGGGCAAAAAATACAAGAGCGTTATATGAAACTGCTTTAAACTATACTGATCAGTTTAGGCATAGCAATAAATACAGTAAAAAAGCATACAATTCAACTGTCAAAAACTTTTAGTTATGTACTCACCATAACTTCAGATGTTTGGGATCCATCTCGCCTACATTCTGACTGATGGGTTCGGAGCCGATCCCTCGGCTCCGACTCGGCACGCTTATGCCAAAGAGCGAAGTCTCTTATTGGCTGAGCTTACTATATCCCAGGATGCACCACTACCAGTCCCCCAGATCTAGTTTGTCCGCATACATGCACACATGCACGCACTGCTTATATAACATCGTCAGATGAAACAAGATAAAACAGTAGAACTCAAAACCGTTCAATCTCTTCTGATCTCCAAGGCCGGGGGAAGGAGGGTGGGTATTAGGAATGTGCGAGATGGATCCCAAACATCTGAAGTTATGGTGAGTACATAACTAAAAGATGTTATGTGATCCTATCTCGCCTACATTCTGAGTGATGGGACAGCGTCCTAGCACCTGAATCCTGGGTGGCTCACTGGAAAACACTCCTGAGTACCGTGGAACCAAATGATGCTCGCCCTTTAGATGCCACATCCAATTTATAGTGGGAAATGAAAGTGTGCGGGTTGGACCAAGTAGCCGCAGCACAAATCTCAGAAATAGCGAGCTTGGAATGAAAGGCAATAGAAGTAGCCATAGCTCTGGTAGAGTGAGCTTTGATAGATGTTGTAAGTTGCTTATTTGAAGAGGAATAAGCTTGAGTTATACAATCTCTAATCCATTTGGAGATAGTAGCTTTTGTGATGGTTTTACCCAATTTATTGTCTGAAAAGGACACAAACAACTGGTCTGATTTACGAATTTGCTGAGTCCTGTCTGGATAGAAGCGCAATTGCCTGTGAACATCCAATTTATGGAGAGTGTACTCTGCTTCGTTGGAGAATTTTGGAAAGAAAACTGGTAGCTCTAGAGATTGTTGGAGACAGAGATTAGAACAAACCTTTGGGACAAAAGATGGGTTAGGCCTAAGTGATACTCTATCCTTGTGAAAAATCAAGTACGGTGGTTTGATAGATAGGGCTTGAAGCTCTGAAACCCTTCTTGCAGAGGTAATTGCAACTAAGAAGGCAGTTTTCCAAGACAGATATTTTAACTCACATGTAGCAGCCGGTTCGAAGGGGAAGATGTTAAGGCACGAAGCACCAAATCAAGATCCCACGGAGGCACAGGATGAAAAACTGGGGTCTTAACAGCCCTTACCGTTAATGAAAGTTTTGCATAATCTGCTGCTCATCAACGGTGGATCCATGAATTCGTGAAATTTAGAGATAGCTGCAAGTTGGACTTTAATAGTAGAGACTGAAGATCCTTGATTAAACAAGGATGTTAAAAATTTCAAAACCTCTGGAATCGGGCAGTGATAGGGTCTAAGCCCCTGAGTTGAGCCCAGATAGCAAACCTCTTCCACTTACTGAGGTACAATTTCTTAGTGGTGGGTTTGTGGGCGAAGATAAAATGTGAATAACTTCCGGGTCTAAGGTGTGATTTCTGACTAAAGTCGGAAGTGGAGGAGCCAAGCTGTCAACTTCAACGTGCGAAGGGACTGGTGTTGTCGTCCCGACTGATGAATTAGCAGATCCGGGGTTAGATCCAAAACCCAAGGATCGTCCACCGCATGTTTCTTCAGGTAGGGGAACCATACCTGACGAGGCCAATCTGGAGCAATTAGTATCATTGTGGACCCCAATTGAGAAGCTTTCTGAATGACTTTGGGGAGAAGTGGAACCGGAGGAAAAGCATAAAGTAGCCCTGTTGGCCAAGGTTGTGCTAGAGCATCCATAGCTGCCTCCCCCTGATGTGGAGTCAAGGAGAAGAACCTTTTGCACTTTGTGTTTTGTGGTGTTGCAAACAGGTCGCAGCACGCGTCCCCATCTTCTGAAAACCTGAGCTGCTACTGTTTCATTCAGGGACCACTCGTGAGGAGAGAGAATTGTCCTGCTTAATCTGTCTGCCAATATATTGGATTTCCCTGGAATGTGGGTCGCTACCAAGAAGCGGTTGGTAGCTACAGCCCATTCCCACACCCTCATGGCCTCTCTGCAAAGGGGGTAAGATCTGGTCCCTCCTTGTTTGTTTAGATACCAGACCACCGACATGTTGTCTGTGTGGATAGCGATAATGCCTTGAGGGAGAAACTTGTGGAGAGCCTGTAGGGACAGAAGTACAGCCCTCATCTCCAACACATTGATGTGGAGAAAGGTTTCGTCTGGAAGCCAGGAACCCTGAACTAACCTGCCCAGACAATGCCCCCCCCCACCCTGTCTGGGAGGCATCCGTCGTCAGGGTGGCCACCGGAGGGGGGATAACAAAAGTCTTCCCTGATTCAGATTGGACGGGTGAAGCCACCAGCGGAGGTCCCGTTTGCACGTTTCTGTAATCATAATGGGGTGATTGAGGGGAAGATTCTGAAAGGACCATTGAGTCGATAATAGCCACTGAAGAATCCTCATGTGCAATCTTGCCAGAGGAACTAGGAGAACCGTGGCAGACATTGAACCTAAAAGTTGCAGGACCATCCTGGCTGGGGCTTTGGATCTTGAAAGCAGGGCTTGAACTTGACCTTGTAAAGTTAGAATCCTTTCAGTAGGAAGAAAGACGCATCAATTTTGAGTCTATCTCTGTTCCTATGAACCTTATGCGCTGAGAGGGCAGCAAGACAGACTTTGACCAATTGAATGTAATTCCCAGGGTAGCACCCAGGGAAAAGGTGGCTTTGAGGTTGTCCATTAGTAGATGCCTGGTGGTGGCAGTCAGGAGCCAGTCGTCCAGATAGGGAAACACTTGGAATCCAAGACTCCTCAGGTGAGCAGTCACTACTGCCAAACTCTTGGTGAACACCCTGGGGGCTGTGGTGAGACCAAAGGGCAGTGCACAAAATTGGAAATGACTGTCTCCCAGGCTGAAGCGCAGATACTTCCTGGACGCCCGATGTATCGGTATGTGATAATAGGCGTCCTTGAGATCTATGGAGCACATCCAAACATCCTTCTCCAACAATGGGAGAATGGATTGTAACGTGACCATTCGGAATTTGGATTTCGTGACGGATTGGTTTAGTCTGCTGAGATCCAATATTGGTCTCAGGTCCCCTGTCTTTTTTGGCACTAAAAGGAACCTTGAGTAATTTCCGGATCCGATCTGGTCTGTGGGGACCGGTTGGATGACTCCTTTTTCTAGCAGCTTTAACGCTTCTGTGGCTGCAATTTCCCTTTGACTGGGTGGTGGGTCCGGGATTTTTTTGGACGGTGGGGGTGAATGTGTGAAGGGAATGGTGTAACCTCCGGCAATAATCCGAAGCACCCATCTGTCCTGAGTGATAGACTCCCAGGCTTTTAGGTGCTTGGCAAAACGGTACCCGACTGGCTCCGGAGCAGCACAGCCAGGCAATCCCTCATGAAGTGTGGGAGGCTGAAGAGCCACGAAAGGATTCGCGGTCTCCAGAATTGCGGGGCCCTCTGCCGCCTCTGGGACGGCGTCTCCCAGAAAAATTTCCCCGTCCTCTGCCTCTGGAAGGGGAATCTTCCTGCTGTTGAGGAAAAAACTTACGTGATTTACGGAACCACATCTTCCCTCCTCCTTTAGCCTTGGGATAAGGCCGAAAGGGAGTGGAATAACGTGCACCTACGGCAGATAAAGTTTTTCCCTCTTGCTCACAGCGGGTAAGAGTGTCTTTAACCTTAGGTCCAAACAAAGAGGACCCATCAAAGGGAGCGTCGGCGAAGGAAGACTTGAAGGCCTCAGCAAAATGACACAAACGGAGCCAGGCTTGTCTCCGTAGAGCCACGCCTGTGCCTGCCGCTCTACCGCCCCTTCGGCCGCATATGAAATGAGCCTCATGGACGAGTTAGAAATTGAAGTAAGGATAGCCAACTGAGAGCTAACCGACTGGGCTAGCTGCTCAGGTAGGTTACCCGAGAGGGAATCTGACAGCTCCTTGACCAGATCCCTCTGTAGCCTGGTAAAATGTGCCAAATAATTCAGGGACCTTAAAGTAAAGGCCGCTGAAGTCAGGGTGCGCTTCCCATACCGGTCCATGCTCCTAGACTCCTTATTAGGAGGATGGAGGGACGTTGAAGCCTCTGCCACGTCCTGTTGTGTAGCAGATGCCACCACCATGGCATCTACAGCCACGCCTTTAGTCAGGAACTCCTTCTCGGGTGGGGCAGACAAAAATTTGTTAGGACGAGAAGGCACTGGCTCCACGGTATCTGGATGTTCCCACGCCCTCCGACAAACCAAATCCAGGAGCTCGTCGAAGGGCGGAGACACCCAGGAGGCGGAGGGCTGAGCCCCAAAGGCCTTGAGAAGCACTGACTCATCAGCAGAGGGGGGTTTGGACATCCAGCCGCCTCGTTGTTTGAGGATCTCTAAAATGTCTGCAAATGAGACATCATCCGAGGACGACTTTGGGGACCCCTCCGCATCATCAAGATCAGTGTCCGATGTAAGAGACTCGGGGGAGTCCACGTGCTTCCTCTTGCACAATCTCTTCCTTGGGGGCTCCCCTGAAGACAACTCCGAAGAACCCTCAGGAGGAGGGGAACCCCCAGAGGGGGTAACCTCAGGCCCCGGGGCTCCGCTGCCTAAGGACAGGGGAACTGCCAAAGACCCAGTCTCCACGCCCAGGGAAGGTGCCGGTAAAGCCGGGGAGATGGCCGAAGAAGACTTGGCCAAGGCACTCCTCATAGCTCTGAAAGCCGGACCCCCAGAATCCTGGGAGTGTCCGGTCTCCGGAGCCATGATAGCAGATGGAAGTCCTGCAGCCGAAGCACCGAGAGGGAGGCTCGGAACCGACAACATAGGTCCCGAAACGTCACCCCCGGGTCCAGCCGAAGAAGTCCGTGTGCCAAACTCGGACCCGAAGGCCGGGGTTGGAGTAAGGGTCGGAGCCGACCCTAAGACCTCCACCGGCTCCAACAGCACCTGCTCCGACGGAGCCGAAGCGGTCGGAGGAGGAATGGCAATGACATGGGCATGGGCTGTCGGCTCCGAAGCCAACTGGGTCGGAGCCGAAACAAATTTTTGAAAGACTGGGGACTGGAACAGTCTTTGGAGCACCCTGTCTATGTCCGAATCTGACATCCTCGATGACCTAGAGGATACTGAACGGGTTCGAGATGGCCTCTCCAACGGCCCCAAGGGGCTAGGGGACCGGCTCCGAGGCGACTCGATGACTATCGGCGCCGAAGGAATACCCAAACTAGCTTCCATTGGTGCCGAGGAGGACTTGGGCGCCGAGGAGGAAATGTCTGAGCGGACAACCTTCATCGGCTCCGAGACCAGTGGAGCCGACGAAGGTGACCCGCCTCTCGATGCCCCAGCTATCGGCTCCGAAGCCAGAGGAGTCGAGACTGGTGGCATCGAGGCAGACCGTTCCGCCCTCGGCTCCGAAGTCCTTGGAGCCGAAGGAGAAGCCTGCCTATGTCTTTTGGCGGTCGGACCCGACGGACTGGTCGGAGCCGATGCCCTTTTCTTTTTAGCAGGAGAAGGAGAGGATGCTAAAGCTTCTTCAAAGGAGGGTTTTATAAGACCTTTTAATATAAGCTTATTTTTCCTCTCTTGGAGGACCCTCGAGGAAAAAGCGTGACACACGCTGCAGGACTCCTGCAAATGTTTTGCACCCAAACAATAAACACAGAGAGAGTGGTCATCTGTTATAGACATTTTAAAGTTGCACTTGGTGCACTTTTTAAAGCCTGAAGGCCTAGGAACCTGAGACATTCCGGTAAATTATTCAGTGAACTAGCCAAACACAGTACAAACACTGTAACTATGACAGAAAAAGAAATTTTCTCTGCTTTGTCCTTCTTTTTAAAGAAAGAGAAACTATCACCAGTATAAAGGATCCGAGATCCCTAATAGAACAGAAGTCACCTAACAACCAAAAAGACCGGGAAAGGCCTTTCCACACAAGAGGTACTTCTAGTCAAACAACACTCACAACACAAGAATTTACCAAGTAAATTTCTCCAAACGCACTCAAAACACAAGATAGCTGTTAAAACAGCTTTTAGTTGAAGTATAAAGAAATTCCTGACAGGAAGTTAGTGAAAAATAATCACTACTTAGCTCAGCCAGCTCGAGACCACGTCTTCACTTGTTAGCGGCAAACGAGATCTGGGGGACTGGTAGTGGTGCATCCTGGGATATAGTAAGCTCAGCCAATAAGAGACTTCGCTCTTTGGCATAAGCGTGCCGAGTCGGAGCCGAGGGATCGGCTCCGAACCCATCAGTCAGAATGTAGGCGAGATAGGATCACATAACATCTGCATTTTATTTACTTAAACTGTGCTTGTGGTCTCCGAGTGAAAGGTGGATTCCTTATTTCTGATGTGGGGCACTGACAGGTTGTCTTCTTGTCCTGAGAGAAGGATATTTGCCAACCCAAGTTTAATCAGATTTGTACTTGGATAAAAATGATAAACACCCACAACCGATCAGCAGAATGGAGAACATAATTATTTTAATAACAAACTGCACAGACTGACATGTTTTTTAGAACTGTAACATGTTCACATTGGGTACATTGAGTACATACCAGTGTCTTAAACCAAGAACACAGAAACTGTGGGACTTGGTCTATAATAATCACTGATGTTAGTGATGGGAATATTATATGTAATATACAACCAGGACAAGTTGTGCATACAAATAATAATATGGTACTGATATATAACATACTACTGATGGTAGTGATGGGGATATTATATGTAATATACAAATAGGACAAGTTGTGTATACAAATAATAACATGGTACTGATATATAACATGCTACTGATGATAGTGATGGGGGATATTATATGTAATATACAACTAGGACAAGTTGTGCATACAAATAATAACATGGAACTGATATATAACATGCTACTGATGGCAGTGATGGAGATATTATATGTAATATACGAGGGCAAGTTGTGCATAGAAATAACATGGTACTGATATATAACATGCTACTGATGGTAGTGATGGGGATATTATATGTAATATACAACTAGGACAAGTTGTACATACAAATAACATGGTACTGATATATAACATGCTACTGATGGTAGTGATGGGGATATTATATGTATTTTTTACAATTAGGACAAAAAAGTCAAATTGGGGTAGTTAGTGTTTATCAATTAAGCAGCTCCTAACATTTTGTATTAGCTTAGCTGACACTGCAGACTTGAGTGACCCCTGTGCCATTGCCAATAGCAGTCATAGGGAAGAAATGAGGATTCCATAGCTTGTACTGGCATTCCCAGCTGTGCACAATCGGATATGTGCTGAAGAATTCTAAGCAACATGTTTCCCTCTTACTTCAGCATTTCCGCACTCCACATAACTTGGAATTTTTGTGCTCGTTTACAACCACTAGCATCTTCAAATGTCAGGTCTGTAAATTTAAATGATCGATGGGGAACAAAAGTCTCAAAAAAGTGATCAATAGCACCCAGGCCAAGCTGCAATTTGTGCATATTAATTTATTACTTATTTACATTTTTTGACAAGGCTAGCCCTATGGGGTAAATGCCAATTTCAGAGGGGACTAAGGAAGAGAATACACAGCAGAGCAAAGATAACACATTATAAGACACAGAATTACGATTATCTGTACAGTGACAATAAAGACTATTCTAGCACAATATACGTGAACAGTAGTCACATAAGTTTTAATAGATGTAGAAGTGAATACGTTAGGATAGTGGTAAATAAAAATAGAGTGACAGTATAATGAACATTGGGAGAGAGCTAGACAGCAGGAATAGTTATTCCAATCACATGCAGTAGGCAAGGCAGGAGAAAATGAAATGAGGAAAGTTAGACAGTAATTAGATGACACCACATTTGGAGTAGGATAATGTATATTGAAATGGGCTATGTATGTGTTCCTAAATACGTAAAGTTATTTATGTTATGTAGCTCCTGGAGTAGAGTTCCATGTGTTGAGTAGAAAGCAGCCTGGTAATTGGCCATCTATTTTTGACTGTGTTTTTCTAACTGTCAGTAGATTTTTATCAGATGATCTTAACAAATGTTAATTTTTTTAGTTGCAGAGAAGAAAACAGAGTGCTCAGCATTTAGATAATCTAACGGGCAAATGAGACATGGATGCAGTTTAATTTGCTTTAATATCCATGATGTAACTGAAATATACTACTCTAATGATATGGAATGGGTCAGGATGTCATAATGATTCTCCACATGTATTGTTTTGGTAAAAAAAACATCCCATATTGTGCAGAAATGTTAAAACCGGTTTGCTGCCTCTTCATGGCAGAAGGGTACTTCACTAGGAAGCTGTATCAGCTGCTGGCATTCATTTTCTTAACCAGTGCCTTTCTACAGCCCTTTGAATGTACAAATGAGCATACTGGCATACTGTGTTGTTAAATGCTGGCATGAGTTGACATAGTAACTTAAAGTAACAATCCCGTGTCAGCTGTCATACAGGCTTGAGTCTAATTTCTGCAGCTAACACATTCTATACGGTATGTTTCTAAAATATATTTAGTCTAACAGTGCATCACAGGTATTTAATAGTAAGATGTGCTTATAAGCTCTGTCCTACTGACTTTTGTACCATTCCCTTCATCTTCACTTGTATCATACTTCTCAACTGTCCCTGATTTTAACTCAAATTTTAGCTCTGCCATCTTAATCCCTCCTAAAATTCATGACTTTTTGAGAAATGGTGGTAAATTATGCATAATAAATAGTGACAGCAATTAGAACTATAGACTTCTTTTACTTCAGAAAATTTATATTAATTCACATTCTCTTGTTCTATCAATGTATCAGGTTAAGAGTACAATATTTTTAGTGTCCCTGATGGAACACAATTATTTCCAGATTTGTTCCCGATTTTGTTGACATCTGTCCCTGATTCGTTGAGAGCCATGACTTGCGTGGTATTTGACTCTTGCTAAGACACTTACGGAACAATGCTGCTATGTCACCCCTGAAAACTAGCACTTACTCCAAGTGATTTTTTTTCCTGCTCAAAGAAGTATTTGCACAATACTCTGTGTTTCTCTTGAAAACTAGCAACTGTGACTACTAAGGCCTAATCAAGTTACAAGGCAATACTTTAACAACATTACTGTCAGAAAAGTATTTACTTGAAAAAAATATATCTCAGACAGAAACAGAATTTGGAATGTCAGATGGTTTAACGGTGGGAAGAAACTATGATGCACGTTACCCCTTCCCTACTGCAAAGATGAAAAAGCCTTCTTAAAGCACACATATGACATAAACTACACAAAGTAAATAAAAGCATCTGTGAGATGAGGAACATATGGAATTCCAGGATACCTATCCCACCTACAGAAAATGAATGTCGTTATATTTTTTAACTAAAAACAGCATATGCTTCTGGTGCTGACTACATCCTGGAAGGCATCCAAAACTGCCAAATCAAGTTCAGCTTTCAGCAATGATAACTGGATTATAAGCTTCTGTGATTATAATGAGCTAATCTTCTCACCTTAAGTTCCTGTCACTAAATCACATCAATTCAGTTCAGTCCACAAGTCACTAAATCACATTTCTGATGTGCTTCTCTTTTCAGAGTTTTGGCTACAGCCTAAGGATCTGACATAAGCTCCTGTGTTTGTTTAAACTGGAAGTTACTGGCAAGATAACATGCTTGGACAGATCTGCATAATATGTAGACAGAGACTGTTGGGATTGTTCTCACATCTGTCTACAAGGTGAGCCATGTTTATGCAGAGATCATCACCCTATGATCTGTATCACAGTTCCGAAATATAAAATACAGATTGTACAAACTTCCTTTCTGCTTCTGAATGGCTGAAATATCAGATCTCACATTATACCTTTACGGTTCTTTTATAGAGGTTGCACATTGCTTGACTCTACCAGTGATACACAAATAAGAATCTAAATATGAAAGGAAAACAAAGCAAAGACTTTCATCCTCTGCATATGAAATGATATCAGCTGACTGATTGGTGCCCGGGAGTTGTGTGGACAAAGAAAGCAGAAGAGTATGTGATTTTAAAAAAAGACAGGACTGTGAGGAATCATGATGGCCAGCAGTAGGGATGTTTGGCAGTTAAGGGGGTAAACATTCAAGGAAATATTTTATGCAAGGAACAGAGACAGGAGAGAGAGACAATACACCAGAATGAACCAACAAGAGTGGTTATTCTTTAAGAGAAAGCTGTTTTTCTACCTCTTTTTCTATTTTTAGACTGGTTATGACCCACTGAGACACACATTTTCATTGTTACAAGTAGTCTAGGGTATAAAAAGAAGGTAAGTGCCTCTGTGAGGATCTGCAATGTGACTGTGAGTTTAGCAATGACCTTGAAATAAATATCTCCAGCACAGCAGTACAGTGTTAAACGCATACAGCCCTGTCGAGTGATGGCAATACTTTACCCTCAAGGTGGGTTTTAACTTCATGAAATTCCATGCAGTACTTCTTTATAAGTCACTGGGGAGAGTATTGGTTAAAGGTATTTATATAGAGAGTATAGTAGGAGAAAGTGTGCTTGTCCTCATAAACAACTCTCTCTGTTTTGTATACAATTGAATCAGATCTATCCATTTGATGTTTCTGTACAAATGACAGTTTTCTGCACAAGTTTAGCGGATCCAGAAACAAACATATGCGCATGCTATTGAAGGAAGTGAATACTGGATCGAACTTCAGAGATGCAGTTCTTAGATAAGTAGCCCCAGCTGAGGATAGGAAAGAAAAGATTAGAGGCTGAAAAAAGGGTTTTGGACAAAATCTCAAATGAGGTAATATCAAGCATATTGTGGAAGACTTGATTCATGCAGTGCATGTGACAGCAATATCTGGAGTTACACCTGCATACAGAAACAGTGGCTGTTCTAAATCTTTCTGCAAGACATCTGAAGATATCAGAGGAAGGCCTGCACTTCACTTTACATTAGTCAGCAACCAGCAAGGATTTTGTTTTCATAGGTATAACAGTAGTTAAAAAGTGGAATGAGAGTTCATCCAATTAATCCCTGAATAAAGGTCAGGAGGAAACAAAGTACATTTCAGGCTGCTGAGACAGTCTGTTCCATCATTTACATATATTTTTAATACACTTTATTGATTAGTAGTTGCATAAAGAGATTATACTGTAATACTTACATAAGTACTTTCTATTTCCTGAAATAAAAAAGCTTCTATTATAAAAATGCAGCATTAAAATTTAATCTTATTAATTCAGCAGAGAAACCAGCTACCTACATTTGCAAAACATCAAACATTTAAAACAGAACATTGTTTCAATAACTTCTCCTCCTTCTAAAGCTACTAAAATGTGAGCTATTAAACAGCCACAATCCAATATATTTATTTCTGTTTTCAATGAGTTGTTTTCTTAACATTTCTTGCATAAAGATGTGATTAGTGAAAGGATTTGAAGTGAATAAAGAGTTTAATGACCTAAATACATTGTCAGTAAATGATGGTGCTGAGATCAGAAGTAATTGCTAGAGCCAGTATAGTAGATCGAGTGTTTCAAGTGTGTGATCCACGAAGGCACGAAGAACATTTAGTTTCAACCACTTTGTCTGAATTTGCACAGTGGATTAGTGGAATTCTTATAATAAGGTGTTCCATCTGTGCTATTGTGCAAAGTTTTAAATTGCTAGTTACTGTAGATGCAATCTATCAGACCATTGTATATGATTTTCTAAAGAACAGCTGACACTTGCCAGACAGGATTACAAATAAACAATTAAATAATGGTTTGGCTTACACTTTACATTAGAAGCTGTATTAATCTTGTACAGTGGCACAGTGGTGCAGCGGGTTGTATTGTCACCTCACAGCAGGAGGTTCTCTAGTTTGATTCCCATCTGGGGTGCCTTCTGTTTGGAGTGTGCATGTCTTCCCTGTGTTTGTGTGGGTTTTCTCTGGATGCTTCTGATTCCTCTCACATTCCAAAGGCATGCAGTAGGTGGATTGGACTCTCTAAATTGGCTGTAGGTGTAAGTGTGCCTGTATATGTGTGGTATGTAAGAACAACCACTGCAGGGCTACCCAATTGTGTGAATGATGTCTCTGGATGATTGTCACTGCAGAAGTAACACTATGACCCAACATACAAAAATGAGGTTATGGATGGATTCTCCTTGCACATTATTCATGACTGCAGTTATATGTCTTAAACCAATATTTCTGTTAGTTTTTCACTGTTTGCTCTCCAGTATCACACCTGACCATCAACTCTTCCACCTCTCAGCCACCAATGTGATTGTCATCCAGACAAAAATCAGGATGTAATCTTATTAAACCCTACTGATTCTCCTTAAGCATGCCCTGTTAAATATCTAAGGGGAGGGGCTGGAATGGGCACAATGTGGTGAAGTCATGCACTTCTGCGAGTCACATATCCACAAGCCAGCCTTGATCAGCTTACAAGCAGATGCCTCTTGACATGTCTCCACTCTCCAACAAAGAAACTGATGAGAAGTGCACCCCAAAAGCAAAAGATCCTCAAACTGCCTTAAAGAAGAGGTAATGGATTAAATCCCCTGAGTATGACCCAGATGATGTGGGCTCTCTTAGTGGTCTGATTGTTGGAGAATGTCTCAGGAGGGAAAACAGGATTCAATCACTCACCTCTTTACGGTGGCACCCACAAACACCTAGTAGAATGAAAGGCATACTTTTAATAATGAGCAGACTACAGTGCCAAAACAAACAACTAAGCCCCATAAAAAGCTACTTTTGTCAAATTTTCATAAACAACTTTAAGATCGATATCCTCTTTCTCTCACTGAGAACAATAGCAGCATTTTTTTCAAACTCTGTTTCCCTCTTGATTGGATCAATAACATGTCCAAACAGGAAATTTTATTGAAAGTTTAACCCATTTTTCTCCACAAAACGACACTGAGTCATAACAATCAATTTTGGCAACACCTGTGCAATTCTATTAACTGTTCTAAACATAAATACATTATAATCATGGTTTAAAATTGAAATGGGTCTATATGAATCTGGCTCTGAAGTGTCTTTGCCCTCTTTGGATGATACGGTCACCAGAGTTTTCTTCCATTTTGCTGGTATATCCCCTTTTTATCTCACAGAAGCCTAAAACACTTTTTTGTATGCTTCCAGTTCACAACCATAATTGCTTATAACATCCAGAACTTGTTGTGTCAGGATTATTTAATTAAGTGACTTACCAGCTAATGTTGTTATTGTTGTTGTGTCTTTCGGCTTTTCCCGGTTAGGGGTTGCCACAGCGGAACTCCGGTGCGCTAATGATTGGTCGTTGATTTTTACGTGCCGAGTTACCAGCCCTGACGCACAACCTTCAACGAAGGTGTGCCCATTCACGCATGTCTCCACGCAGAAGACACTCTAGCTGAGAATCGAACCAGACAGCGTCTTTCTGTGAGGCAACAACGCTACCGCAGCACCACCACCGCGACACTACCAGCTAATAATTGGCAGTATTAGAAAGGGCAGAGAGTTATTAATAAAATGACAATAAGTTTGGTAGTCTAGGATGTCCTACAGTCGAAAAATTAATCTTCATTTCACACTTATTATTCATATTTTCATAACTAAGAGACCTACAATTTATTGAGGTGTATGGTGTGAAACACCAATGTGAAAGGCAGGAAAATTCACTGAAAATGTTGGTTTATATCACACTATTCCTGAAATATTGCTAGTTGTTCCTTAGTAATTATGAAAATAAGGAATATTTCCATATGTACTTAATACTTCAAAAACAATGTGACTTTCAAACTGTTGAATGACACTAATTGAAATCTTAGATGTTGTTGATGAAAACTGTCTTTATTATTTGTACTGTAAGTTGCACATCTTGAGACATATCCAGTACTATTTGTATTACTAGCTATACAATTAAACATATGTTTTCATATTTCTGTAAATATCTCAGTAAACATTCTCTAAACGTCATGGTGATCCCTTCAGTAGTCTATCTATTTATGCTCAAGCATTTAGCTGACTTCAAAATGAAACATTTCCTCTCAAAGACCCCTTCAGCAGTCTGTCCAAGCAAGCACAAGAACCAAAATGAAACATCCCCCCCCAGATCTCTTCAGCAATCTGTCCATGCATGCACAAGAAGCAAAATGAAGCATCCCCCCAACAACCCCATCAGCAGTCTGTCCAATTATACTCAAGCACCAAAATGAAACATTTACCCCAATGACCCCTTATGCAGTCTGTCCAAGTATAGACAAACACCAAAATGAAATATTCCCTAATGACCCCTTCAGCAGTCTGTCCAAGTACGCACAAGCACCAAAATGAGATATTTCCCTCCAGCAATCCCTTCTGCACTCTGTCCAAGTATGCGTGAGCACCAAAATGAAATGTTTCCCCATCAACCCTGACTAGTCATCTAGCTCTTCAAATTCAGCTTTGCCTATCCACTACTTCTCACCTACTGTTATATCTTCCTACCACTATATATATTTATCATCTCTCTATATATTACATCATTTCTATCATCTGTGGATACTTATTCTTAAGTAAATCCTTTATTAATATCACTATAAAATTAACTTCCTTTTTTACTATGGACTCTAACTGTATAATGTTTTGTACCTGTGATTTACACTGTTATGATTCTTGCCCTCATTGAACATCCTGTGCCAACCTGTATGCTGTACTGCATATGTGACTGTTGCATATATTTTTATACTATTTGCTATTTGTGGTTGTATTTGTATGTAATTGTTTATGTCTTGGAGCTCATCTCCCCGGGCCTCTACTGAAAGTGGACATATATCCAGTTAGACTAGTCCGGCCAACAAATGTAAAATAAATAAAAATAATAAATAATAAATAAACCCCTTCAGCAGTCTGTCCAAGTATGCAAAAGCACCAAAATTAAATGTTTCCCCCCAACGACCCCTCCAAACAGTCTGTCCAAGTATGCACAAGCAACAAAATTAAACATTTTTCCCAATGACCCCTTAAGCAGTCTGTCCAAGCACAAGCACCAAAATGAAACATTTCCCACCAGTGGTCCCTTCAGTAGTCTGTCCATGCATGTATGCACAAGCACCAAAATTATCTAGTAAGTAACCCTATTTACTTCATAGATTTATTGTTTTTTCCTACCCTAGTCTCCCCCCACACAGCAAATGAGCCAACAGTGAATAATTTCAATTAAGAAAACAACACATTCATCAGCTCACTATGGGCAACAATGATATAGCCCAAGACTCTCTGTCTTGCACTGTGGCACCACCCCCTCTACCTGCACAGCCAATCACAGATCGTTCAGAGGAGAACCCAAAGCTAGATGACATAAGCAAGGGTGGGAGGCTCATAGTAGCATCTCAGGCATACAGGTTGCTGTTTCCCCTTAAAGGAAAAAAAGTATTTGCTAACAAATTTCTTTTTTATTTTGCATTGGAAAGATGCAACCTGGACAAGACATTACCTGGGGCAATTACCCCATTCACCCACCCTAGCTACACTACTGGACATAGGTAATCGTACATTATTTAAATGAAAACAAACCATACTGACTTATTTTCATTTGGAAACATTATCACAGAAAATCTACACAGTTATTGTCAACTGAACATTGCATAGCTCATTCAATTCCTGTCTTACCTTAAACCTTATTCCTCCTGCAAAAGCTTATATTTCATGTACCATACCCACAATTCCCATTATTTCTATGTAATATGTTCCTACCTTTTTCTAAAGATCCTACTTCCAGTTCTTTTATAGGTTCATAGAACGTTACTAGACTAATGGCTCTAGGGCCTTCAAGCCTAGCTGTGTAATAACCCAAGTACCCTTATAGTTAGATGGTCATTGTTAGCAGAGCAATTCTGTAATCAGCACTGAAATACTGGTTGTTGTTTCCCTCTGTTACTATATTCACTACTTCTAGTATGGTTGGCTTAGACTATGATTTCAATTTTCTAGAAATTGCTTGTTTGACAGCCGCCAGAATTACACTCAGCAAGGCCTTACTATGTCTAGGCTATTTTGATTCTGAGGAGAAAGACTAGGACTGTGGTAGTGAGGGTCAGAACTTTGAATGTTGGCAGTATGACTGGTATAGGGAGAGAGCTAGCTGATATGATGGACAGAAGGAAGGTTGGTATATTGTGTGTGCAAGAGACCAGATGGAAGGGGAGTAAGGCTAGGTGTATCGAAGGTGGGTTCAAATTGTTTTATCATGGTGTGGATGGGAGGAGAAATGGCATAGGAGTTATTCTGAAAGAACAGTATGCTGAGAGTGTTTTGGAGGTGAAAAGAGTGTTGGATAGAGTGATGTTTATGAAGCTGGAAATTGATGGTGTAATGATGAATGTTGTTAGTGCATATGCTCCACAAGTTGGGTGTGCAATGGATGAGAAAGAAAAATTTTGGAGTGAATTGGATGAAGTGGTGATGACTGTACCCAAGGGTGAGAGAGTGGTGATTGGAGCAGATTTCAATGGGCATGTTGGTGAAGGGAACAGAGGGGATGAGGAAGTGATGGGTAGGTATGGTGTTAAACAAAGGAATGCAGAAGGTCAGATGGTAGTGGATTTTGCGAAAAGGATGGACATGGCTTTGGTGAATACATATTTTAACAAGAGGGAGGAGCATAGGGTGACATACAAGAGTGGAGGAAGATGCACACAGGTGGATTATATCTTATGTAGGAGGGCCAGTTTGAAGGAGATTGGAGACTGTAAAGTGGTGACTGGAGAAAGTGTAGTTAGGCAGCATAGGATAGTGGTTTGTAGGATGACGTTGGTTATCAAGAAGAGAAGGAGGAGTGTAAGGGCAGCACCAAGGATCAAATGGTGGAAATTGAAAATGGGTAATTGAGAGGTGGAGTTCAGAGATGAGTTAAGGCAGGCACTGGGGGGCAGTGAAGAGTTACCAAATTGCTGGGTAACTACAGCAGAGCTAGTAAGGGAGACGGATAGAAAGGTGCTTGGTATCACATCTGGACAGAGGAAGGATGACAAGGAGACGTGGTGGAATGAGGAAGTACAGAAGAGTATACAGAGAAAGAGGTTGGCAAAGAAGAAGTGGGATTGTCAGAGAGATGAAGAAAGTAGACAGGAGTATAAGGAGATGAGGTGCATGGCAAAGAGAGAGGTGGCGAAGGCTAAGGATAAGGCATATGAAGAGTTGTGTGAAAGGTTGGACACTAAGGAGGGAGAAAAGGACCTGTACCGATTGGCTAGACAGAGGGACCGAGCTAGGAAAGATGTGCAGCAGGTAAAGGTGATAAAGGACAATGAGGTAAACATACTCACAAGCGAGGAGAGTGTGTTGAGAAGATGGAAAGAGTACTTTGAGGGGTTGATGAATGAAGAGAATGAGAGGGAGAGAAGGTTGGATGATGTAGGGATAGTGAATCATGAAGTACAATGGATTAGCAAGGAGGAAGTAGGGATAGCTATGAAGAGAATGAAGAATGGTACGGCTTTTGGCCCAGATGATGTACCTGTGGAAGCATGGAGGTGTTTAGGTAAAATGGCAGTGGAGTTTTTAACCAGATTGTTTAATGAAATCTTGGAAAATGAGAGGATGCCTGAGGAATGGAGAAAAAGTTTTTTGGTACCAATTTTTAAGAATAAGGGTGATGTGCAGAGCTGTAGTAACTACAGAGGGATTAAATTGATCAGTCACAGCATGAAGTTATGGGAAAGAGTAGTGAAAGCAAGGTTAAGAAGGGATGTGATGATTAGTGATCAGCAGTATGGTTTCATGCCAGGAAAAAGCACTACAGATGCGATCTTTGCTCTGAGAGTGTTGATGGAGAAGTACAGAGAATGTCGGAAGGAGTTGCATTGTGTTTTTGTAGACTTAGAGAAAGCATATGACAGGGTGCCTAGAGAGGAGTTGTGGTACTGTATGAGGAAGTCAGGAGTGTCAGAAAAGTATGTAAGAGTGGTACAGGATATGTACGAGGGTAGTGTGACAGCGGTGAGGTCTGCGGTGGGAGTGATGGATGCGTTTAAGGTGGAGGTGGGGTTACATCAAGGATCAGCTCTGAGCCCTTTCTTATTTGCAATGGTGATGGACAGGTTGACAGGCGAGATCAGACAGGAGTCCCCTGGACTATGATGTTTGCAGATGACATTGTGATCTGTAGTGAGAGTAGGGAACAGGTGGAGGAGACCCTGGAGAGATGGAGATATGCTCTAGAGAGAAGAGGAATGAAGGTCAGCAGGACTAAGACAGAATATATGTGTGTGAATGAGAGGGAGGATAGAGGAATGGTGAGGATGCAAGGAGTAGAGGTGGCGAAGGTGGATGAGTTTAAATACTTGGGGTCAATAGTTCAGAGTAACGGTGAGTGTGGAAGAGAGGTGAAGAAGAGAGTACAGGCAGAGTGGAGAAGAGTGTCAGGAGTGATTTGTGACAGACGAGTACCTGTAAGAGTGAAAGGGAGAGTCTACAAGTGGGTAGTGAGACCAGCTATGTTATATGGGTTGGAGACAGTGGCATTGACAAAAAGGCAGGAGTTTGAGCTGGATGTGGCAGAATTAAAGATGTTAAGATTTGCACTGGGTGTGACGAGGGTGTACAGGATTAGGAATAAGTATATTAGAGGGTCAGCCCAGGTTGGAAGGTTTGGAGACAAAGCCAGAGAGGCACGATTTCGTTGGTTTGGACATGTGCTGAGGAGGGATGCTGAGTATATTGGGAAAAAGATGCTAAGGATGAAACTACCAGGTAACAGGAAAAGAGGAAGGCCTAAGATAAGGTTTATGGATGTGGTGAGAGAGGACATGCAGGTGGTTGGTGTGACAGAGCAAGATGCAGAGGACAGGAAGAAATGGAAACAGGTGATCTGCTGTGGCGACCCCTAATGGGAACACCCGAAAGAAGTTGATGATGATGATGATCACAGCTGAAACAAATCATTTCCTTTATTATACCAATTTGCTCACCCTGTATTTCTAACAGAGTAGTCTGCAGGGAATTTATAAAGTCTGCCATATCCTTATACTCCCAAAAAATATGTTCCTAATTACCTCTTTCTTCACCTTCATACCTTCAACATTTGCAATCTATCTGAGGAAAAATTATTTGGCACCTGCTTGGGATATAAAATACCTATGCAAACACTTCCATGCAAAAATCCTAAATCTTCTAGACTTTTTGCATATTTGGCAGCCATACATATAGCCTCCCATTGTTTCTTTGTGAATGACTTATCCAGTCTCTCTTCCCAATTCTTTATAACCTCCACTGATTGATTCCTATAGTTATCATGCAATATTTTATATGCCCTACTAACTACCCCATTTTTAACAGCAGTTTTTGTTCTGGATTCTACTAAAAGCATTACCATAGCAGGTCTTTCACTTAGGATTACCCTATCCCTTTCTCTTCACCTATACTCTGATATCAATCCTTGACAGGGACGGCAATCTCTAGCCTGCAATCCAAATGTATTCTTGGCCTCTTTTCATTCTATTACCTTTCCCTCTTTAATTATTCATTAAATTCCAGCCCGCTCTTGCCTATTCTCTGTACCTCTATTTGCAGCTATCCCTACTGGCAGAATCTCCTTTCTCCAATCTCATGTTGGCTTAGTTCTTAGAATACTTCCTGCTACTTTATGAATATAATATGCTGTATGGTCATTGTTATTCTCCTTAAGGATCTACATCCAAAATCCCAGTCTATCCTTACTTCTTGAGTCTCCCCCAATTTCATCATCCCTTTCCACTTTGAATTCTAGCTTTCACTCATGCTCTGTATAGGAGACTAAACTGTGTAGCTCTGAAATACCCCTTCAAATCAAGTAATCCCAAACCACTTTATTCTATTGGAAGGATCAGCTTACCCACTTGATTCCTGCAGTCTTCACCTCCCAGATTAAATCCTTCAGCTCTTTATTAATTGGTATCCACAGCTTCTTCTCTGGTTGATAAAAATATGCCTGACCTGTGTTTAAAATTAAATGGACTAAAAACAATTTCATTGTTTGTATCTTGCTATCCAAATCCATAAATACAGAGCTTCCAGTTTCTCTGCCTTTCTATCTTTTGTTTAGACTCCTCTCACATATCCTTAGCTGCCATATCAGAATCCTTTTTAACACATACCCCCAGGTACTTCTTGTTATCATGTCCCCATAAATACGGGTATTGCTGAACCAATTCCTGTGAGGGCACATTGTTTACTGCTATTGCCTTTGTTTTATCTTCATTAATTTTCGATCTGAAAAGGATTTGAAACTGACTCAGAATGTTCTACAACACTGAAATGCCCTTTTATGATTTTATAAGGTATAAAATAATATCACCTACAAATAAAGTCAACTTTTTTTGATTACTGTACCAATTATAGCCTTGAATTCATGAGTCCCTTATTTTCTTTGCCAATGGTTCTAAATATAATGCAAATAACAAAGGGGAAAGAGAACACCCCTGCCTGGTCTGTTCAAACAGAACTTATCAGACAGGAACCCCCTCTCCACTTTAATTTTTGCCTCTGTTCTCTCATATAGCCTCCTAATCAACCTATTATTGTGTCAGAAAAACCTCATTATTGTGTCAGAGAATGCAAATGCTTCCATTGCCCTTCTCATAAAATCCCATCTTACTCTGTTGAATGCTTTCACCGTATCAAGACCCATCAACAACAGTGGCATTTTCATACATTCGGCTTCCCTCTGGATCATCATTGTTCTATTAATGTTGTCTAATGTTTGCCTCACCTCTGCAAAACTACATTGATCCATATCAATCAAATTTGGCATCACCTTTGTCATTGTTTCAGTTATTATAGAAATAAACACTTTATAATCGTGGTTTTGAATTGAAATGGGCCTATTTTGTTTGTCTTTTCGGCTTTTCCCAGTTAGGGGTCACCACAGCAGAACTCTAGTCCGCTAATGACTGGCAGTAGATTTTTATGGTGCCGAGTTGCCAGCCTGACGCCCAACCTTCAGCGAAGGCACGCCCATTCACGCATGTCTTTCTGAGGCCACTCAACCACGGGGTGGACATGCAGACTCCACACAGAAGGCACTCCAGCCGAGAATCGAACAAGAGAACCTTTTGCTGTGAGGCAACAATGCTACCGCTGTACCACCTCAGCTCTTTAGAATTGAAATGGGCCTATATGAAGCTGAATCTGATAAAAAGTTATTATTTCCATCTGAATGTATAACAGCTTTTTTAAATGTCTAGTTTCAGCTTTTGTGTTATAGGCATACACTAATGTTTGGCAGGCTGAACTTTTATATAACTGTCTCATGTCATATCCATTTGAACCTATGTTACATCTTACAAGACTTTTTCTTTTAATGAAAACCTCATACAAATTAAAAAAAATAAAACATACACCCAGAACACCCACATTACCTATTAACTTAATAAAATCACACAAAATTATGTACATATTCAAATAATGAAGTTTAACCGTCCAAATTGGAACAATTGCCCCAGGTTGACAGCTACACTCGCAGGGTTTAACTGACCTATAATGAAGTCTATCCATGCTAAGATGCATGCTGCAGCCTGTGCTTCTACTTACACTAAGTGCTGTCAGTTTTTGTCTTATTGTTATTCCTTTCCCAGATATAGAAAACAACTTGAATGCATTCAGAAAACATTATCTTTTAGCCAATTTAAGAAAAAAAATATTCTGTTATTGCTCTCTTGTCAGATTGTCTCCATAGATGCACAAGAACCAGATACACAGTTGTCTTTATCTACAAGTTCTCATGCTGCACTGTGAACATTTATTTGCTAAAGGAAAACTTTTTTTACATTCAGTTTTCTTTTGTTTACTGGTTTCCATTTAAAACTTGTTAGATCAAACCAAGGGCCTTAATCCAGTCATCCCCCAAGCAAAAGTAAGAAAATACATATCAGTATTGTATGCTTTTACAACCCGTCTCTTACCTCAACAACCTATGATTACAGCTTATTATCTTAAACATGCATTTGTTCAGTCTTTCTTCTATTTTTACATTGCAGTGCCTACATTTCTTAAAACTAAAAAGGAAGAAAGAAAAAAGAAGAAGAGGAAGAAAAAGAAAGAAGACAGGAAAAAGGGCAACTGTTTATTTAGTATTCCTATAACACACAAAATAACTTAAAATGTTTTACTATATAACATTCAGTATATGTTATGTTTTATAAAAATACTGTTAAGAACAAAAATTGTTTTACTTTCAGCTACCTCTTTCCTTAATCTTCCCCGTTCCTTAATGTTCTTCCAAACATTAATGACATGAAGTAGGGCATATGTTTTGGAGTCCCTTACAAATTTAAAAAAAGTCCAATATTTACAGGTTTCCTTGTTCCACCATATTTCACAAATGTGGTTGATACTTTGTAAGCCCACATTTATTAATTAATGTCTAAGTTGCTGGTTTTCTTCCTATTTATATCAATCTCCTAACTCCAGTCTCTGGTTCATTTCCAACATACTACTGATTCTCCTAATCAACTCAAGTGCTTTTCTCTGTCTCTCATCCATTTTCCTTTGGAACATTGAAAAAGGCTTAACTGGTATGGTCCCTCTATAAGCTTTAGTATAAGAAGAATGAGAAGCAGAGTCCCCTTCTGTTTGATATCTCACTTTTTTTGGATAAAATTTCTATGTCCTCTTCAGCATGTTCTACACCAAAAAAATGACTTTGACCCTCCAGGAGAAAATATTCACAAGATTGCCAGATACAGTAGTCTGAATGTCAAACCTACCTCTCAGGATTCCGTGACTGTTGGAATAAGTTTACTCCTCTTGTGCCAGGTGTACAGTGAGTAAACATTTTCTACAAGCACTCTGCTGTCTCTTTGTCCTTCTGTCACAATTTTGTCAGAACCAACTCTTTCTGCTGGTAGGATTACATCTTTACTATTAGAGGTCTTGGCTGCTTTCTCATGGCCAGGTTTGGAGTGTACACATGCTGTGCCCTTTCCCCTTTCAATTAACAACTCCTGCTGTGGAATACGTACAGCAGAAAAATATCTGGTTTTCCCTATATGATATGTTGTCTAATTCTACCATTTTTTGAAACATCTCTTCTTGAGCAGTCTCATACTCAGCTAACCTTTTTTTCATTTTGCCCTCTGATTTTTGCAGTTCTATAAGCTATTCTGAATATTTGTTTAAAGTGTCTTCCATTTTTCCAGCTTTTTGTTATTTGAGTTGATATGCTCCTTCACTGTTTTGTTTATTTTAATCAGTTCTGAGCACATTTGGCTTATCTCTCATAGATTACTAGAAGTCATGTCTAGCACCAAAGCTGGAGATTGCACTGCTTTTTGCACACAATGTTTGGCAGGCTGATCTCTTATGTAGTTGCTTTGTCTCATCTCTATGTGAATCTATGTCACATTTTGCAAGACTTTTTGCTTTAATTAAAACAGACAAAAAATAAATAAATGCTCAGAATGCCCATTGTCGTTTAAGTTAGAACAAATACAAAACTATGATCATTTTAATTAAATGAAGTTTATCCCCCAGACAGAACTGGCAGCCACACTCACAGGCATTATCTAATTTAAACCTTAAGCTTACCCATGCTAAAACACATGTTAAAGTTTGGGTTCACACTTACATCAATGGCTATCTACTCTTTTCTTATTTCTATTCCTCAACTATATGAGAAAACCAGACTGCATGTTTTCAGTAAATATTAACTTTTAGCCCTAAGGCAAAGTGCACTAGCTACCTTTAAAAAATAAAATAAATTGTACACTGCTATATTAAATGCAATAAAGTACTAAGGACACTGAGGAGACAAATAGTTGTACAATGTATTCACTTACCACAGTTTCACTTCCTTTATTTTTCACTAAACTGTTTGTCAACGCACCTTTAAATGTTAATTGCACTGTACCTTGTACAATTAGCTCAGCAGACAGTGCTCAGACCTCTCACGGTTAATTGCTTACACGTGGAAATTTCTCATTTCCAAGATGGTAATGTTAGAAAAACAGCTACTGACTTTTCAGATACATGAAAGAATGTTTGTAAATTCCACCCAGAAAACACCAGTCAGCCACCTCATTAGTAATTTCTTGCACCTGTACACTCCATGTTTTCTAGTGAAAATCTTTGCTAGTAAAAACATAGTTAATGACTTTGTAAATATAAGAAGCAAATAAATGTCCATGGCTTTCACAATTTTGTTTTATTTATCAAGCCTTTTTATTACTTAAAAAATGTGTACAACTTGAACAAAGGAATTTAATCTAGCTATCCGCTTCTATAAAAACAGGTAAATTATTATCTTAATATTAGATATAATGGGATCAATACACTTTTACATACCCCACTCCTACCACAGCAGCCCAAAGATCACAACATTTTACAAACTTTAAATTGCTTCTTTCCAGCCTTCCTTACCTTGTTACAGCCTTGAAAACTTACAACAAACTTCCATGACTACACACTATACAAAACTGTTCTACAATTTAACATGCAATTTATAGCATGAAAATGTATACAGATGTTAGTATTATTGCTTATTTTTTCAGTCCCTTTGGTCTCTTTTTAAACATTAATGGCATAAAGTAGAGTATATGTGTTACAGTTCACCCACCAGTTTAACACAGTCAACAAAAGTCCAGTCTTTCTCTGCCACTGCTTTGTGCAAAAGCCACATTTAACAAATCTTTTCCTGTTTTTAATGTGATTGATACTTTATATCCTCCCATGTATTCACTAATTTCACAATGCTTCTACCCTTCTTCCTGAGCCTATTCATTGCTCAACACCAGTCCTGGGTACAATTGCAATGTTCCCTTGATTCTTCTAGTCAACTCCTGTGATTTATTTTGCCACTCAAGCATTTTCCTTTAGAACAATGGAGAAGGTGTCACTATCAAAGTCTCTCTATGGGCTTTGTCATTGTCAGAAAATGAGAAACAGTCTCCTCCTGTTTGCTGGCTAAACCTTATATCCTCCTTAGCCTGCTCTGTATACAAACTGCCTTTGGCACTCCATGAAAAATATTCTGAAGAAAACTGGATACAGAATATTGAATCTCACACCTTCCTCTCAACATTCCCTGAGTGATGGGGATAAACTTGATTGTCTTCTGTATGGTGTACAGTAAACAATAATTTTCCACAAAAAGTTTACTGTCCCCAGTTGTTAATACTTTCTTCCTTATGCCACTTTTGTCAGGAGCAAATCTTTCTTCTGGTATGATTGCATCTTTATTAATATAGGTCTTGACTGCTTTGTCATAGCCAGGTTTGGATATACATGAGTTGCCCTCTGAATTACTAGATCCTGATGTGGGATATCAGCCCAGTTGTTTATCTGCACTTTCGTAAAATGAATGCAGTCAATTCCTTCCAGTTTATCTTGTACAGTAAAAAAATATCAGGTTTTCTCTGCATGATCTGTCTTCTAAATGTACTATTTTTGAAATATTTTTTGTTGACAAGTCTCATGATCAGCCAGCTTTTTTCTTTTTAAAATTAAGTGTCTGACTTTTGCAGTTTTATCAGTTCATCTAAATAGCCAGTTAAACCTTATTCTGTTTTCCAGCCTTGTGTTATTTTATTTAATTTAATTATTTGATATTTCATTTATTTTTAAAGACATATGAGTGCATTTGATTTATTTTCCTCTATATTATTGGAAGCCATCTCTTGTACCAAAGCTAGAACTGATTTTTTGCTCAACAGCTGCAAAATTCTTCCCAGCCAGAGTTTCTCTTTTCCTTTTCTATTTAATTTTCTGTTACTTTCTCTGAATTGTTTTCTCTATTGGCATTATGGCATTGTAATTACTAACCAGTGGCTGAATTTTACCCAAACTGATAACTTTTATTGCCTTTTTTATCTGTAATATTTAATGTTTTTTTTTTGTATACCATTATCTACTTATGCATTCTGTGATGGATCAGTGTTCTGTCCAGGATTAAATTTATGTCTTAAGACCACTGAGGGCTGGGCTAGATCTTGGCTGCTTTTGAACAAAAATATGTGTATCAAAAACAAGTGGATAGATAAATAAATATCTATATATCTATATATATATATATAAATATATATATATATAAATATATATATATAAAACATTTTTGGTGCAAGAATGTTTTATTATTACTATATATCTATGCATTCAGCAGCAAATACACTGAACATCCAGTCCTTATAAGCCAAATTGGAGGCTCTGTGGAATGTAGATATTGCTGCAGACAGTACTTCTGCATATTACACAATGAAAGAATTTATCATACGGCTTTAATGAGGGCATTTATTAATTAATATAATATGGTTCCTGTCACATTTTGTTGAAGTTAACTTTAGTCACTGCATATGAGGACATAGTTGTCCACCAAAAAAAATTAGGTGGTCTCTGAATGTGAAGGAGTAGTATCTTTCTCAAGTGAAAGAGTTTAAATATTTTATGCTCTATTCAAGGACAGACAGACATATGTACTGCAGGCATTGTGCGTGGCTCTGATGGCAAAGCAGGAAATGAGTCAGAAGGCAAATCTGCCATTCTGCTACTCTGTCTGTGTCTTCATCCTCGACTATACTCATGATATTTGGGGTAGTGACTGAAAGAATGACATCACAGATACAATTGGCAGAAGGCAGGATTATTCACAGAGTAGCTGTGCTCACTCGCTTGGATAGAATGGGAATCTCTGCAATCCAAGCGGATCTCAGAGTAGAATCACTGCTCTTCCATGTTGAGAGAAGTCAGCATTTATGGTTTGTGTACCTTGTAAGATGCCCTCGGAATGCCTTCCATGGGAGTTATACCAAACACTTCCTTCTGGAGAATGACCCAGGAACAGATCCAAGACTTGCTGAAGCTCTCTGCTTACCTAGGACACCTTTGTAAAACACATGATGAAAAGGGAAGTGTTGGTGGGGATAGAGAAATCTAGTCTTCACTTCTTGGTTTGGTACTGTCATGACAGAAGAATTATATGGATGGAAGGATGAAAATTCTTAAACACAATGGCTGCATAAGAATCATCATAAAGCATAACTGTACAGCATGTCATGAGTAACACATTAAGTAATGATACTAAGGAACAATGAAAATAGCTATTTGCCATTCAAAACATAGAAATGTAGTACATAACAGAAAACAAGAAGGATAATTTGGTCCATCCACATTACCTATTACTCTACAAAATGGTTATATGTTATAGCAATCCTTTCTAAGATAGCTTGACAAGTGTTCCACGTAGTCTTACATTTTCCCAGTGTCATGAATCTGCTGCTTTTGTAGAAGATAATGTTCTTCTGCACACTACTAAATTATTTATGGTCCAAATTTCAGGATATTCCTTGCTTCATTGTGGCATATCCAATGAAACAGGTGGTGGTGTCACAAGATTTGTCAAAGAATACTTAAAAAACGGGCATCAGGACCTGGCAGGCAATACCTACTGTCATACTATATTGGAGCGATAGTCAGACCCTAGTCATGCAATGTCCCCACAAGAATGGGCAGCTGAGTCTACACAGTGCAAGAGTAATGTGCCTTCGCTATAGAGATATGCCATCATGATGGAGCAGGGCTTGGTCTTGCAGCTTGCTAGCTAGTGTAGGCCAAGGAAATTTATTTGCACAGCAATTCACAAACAATAAATAAAGTCATGGATATTTTAAATATGATCAAATCAGCCAACTAGTCATTCCTGTTTTATGTACGGCCATACCATACTACACAAGTTCATCACTTATCTTTGTGGTCAATAGAACTCTGTGATCTCAGTTCTTATCTAAGGTTACTTGTTCCATTCACTTTCAGCCACATTGGTCACTCAATACCCACATTATGCTGCAGTTTACTGTAGCATTATGTCACCAAATATTGCTTCATGAAGAAATTATTTATCACTTTGTGGTCTTTGAGAACCACTAGGATAACCTTAAAGAGTATAGGATTTTCAAAGATTAGCAGAAGTGTATGGTCATGATAAAATTAGGGATAAATATGCTTAAGAATGGTATGGTTCCGATATTTTTGCTTAATTTGGGATTCCTCTTTTTAGGAAATTTGTATGTATTCCACAGTTGTTAAGTATCTAAATACATTTGTATAATTTCTTTATGTTTATTAATGTAGCTTTTTTTTAAATCTTTGAACCCCAATTATTTCTATTAAGTGCACTGTGATCTCTAACATCCACCTAGGTTACCATCAGGGCAGCAGATGGTATCTAATTTTAAAGGCTTCTCCAAACAATGGTACCTCAGGACTGCAGCACCCCCCCATTCTCATGATGCACTGCAGCATCAGTTCCAGAACATGAATACAAGTGTCTGGTATGGGGCTACAACCCATCAAATTCAGATATGACCAACATCAAAGTTAAGTGTGCTACATGCCAAAATCTTGATATCACTATGTGTATGTAGAACACATTATAGTGCCCCTGCAGATTTCTTACAGCACAGAACCGATCAAAGGTGTGTAAATAAAACATCTTCTAAATTTTAACACAATAGCATTTCACTTAAGTACACTTAATTTACACTGTGCTGTATTTATACACTTGCCTATTATTTATAGTGATGCTGTATTAATTCTGTCTCTTGTTGTCCCCACTGTGTTTCTCCCACCCACCCACCCTCCCTGTTCTTGTGTTGGTGTTAATCTTGGTGGCTTTGAAACTGCCCGCTCCACTTGTAAGTTTGTATTTGGATACTCCTTCTGGGCCTATTTCATTTGCTCACTCAATTGAGTGCAGTGAGATTATATTCTGATTTCAGGCATTCCTACTGTGTACAAAGAGAGCATTTGAGAAGGACAACCCCTGTAGCTTCTTAATCCTGCTGTGTTCCCTCCCTCAAAAAAAAAAAATATATATATATATCTATATCTATATATATTTCTATATATATATATATATATATATATATATATATATTCATTCAGCTGCTCTTACTGTAACTGTCTTAGTTGCTGTTCTGCATGCTGTTACTTACTCTGCACTTATTACTGCTTGTTAGTAGCCTTCTAAATTTAATGGCTTCTGCACTTGTTTTTTAGTCATTTAATTTAATTATATTTAATTAAACTGTATTTGCCGTAATATTGATACACGTGTGCTAGCCTGCACTGCATTTGAATTGTATTTACTGCTGTTTTAGCTGCTTTTCTGTAAAAAAAAAAAAAGAAAAAAAAATCCTAGCTTGTTTGCTTTCTTTCCTGTAACTTGTCTAGTCCAGATACAGACTTATAGGTTCATAGGTTTATACTAGGCTATCTGCCCTAAGGCATTTATAAGCCTAGCCCAAATTATTGTGGCTTCACCCTTATATGAAAAAATACTGTGCCCATTAGTTTGTTGTGCCTCTGTCCAGCAGTGACCCAGAGATGATTCCCGGGGTAAACCTACGATCTCCCATCCACAGGTCTAGATTTCTCTTGAACAGAGTCAGCGAGGTGCTCTGCCTCACATGGACCGGGATTTTATTCCACAGCATAGGGAGTCTCTGAGTGATAAATCTATCCCTCCAGCACGTCCTATTTATATCCGTGCTAAGGTTTAAGTCGCTTGCTCTAGTGGTTTTGGTGGATTTGGATTTTTGAGGTGGAGCATGTCCATTAATTCCGGGTTGGACATGGCCTTGTATGTCAGGCACATGTCACCTCTGAGCAGGCGGTATGCGACTGAATAGAGCTGGAGTTTCTTCAATCTGGCAGCATATGACAGCTTTTGGAGTCCTTTATCCTTTTGGTGAGGAACTTTTGGGGTCTCTCCAATTGCTGCAGATGTCGGGTGAGATACATCCCGAATGGGGCATTGTACTCGATCATTGGTCTGATAAGTGAAGAGTACAGGGGAACAATGACCTCACTAGATCTGGATGTGAATCCCTTCATGATCAGGTGGGCAATGTAGAAGGTCTTTCTAACCACTTTAGCAATGTGAGTGTCAAAAGAAAGGCCACTGTCAACCTGGGTCCCCAGGTCCCTGATAACCTCTTCTGTGCTTAGTGGATTGCCACCTATATGGTAGCTTGGGGTTACCTTGTTTTTCCCGAAGGGTATGACTATACATTTTTGGCGTTTAACTTCAGGCCATGGCTCTGGCACCAGCTATCTGTTTCCGTGAGTCCCTTCTGAAGGATATCAGTGTCCGATGCACTTTCCACTATGGCGCCCAGTTTGCAGTCATCTGCAAACTTTGTCAATAAAGTCCTCCCATGTTGGCCTGTACTTCTGAGAAGTAGATGCCAAACAATAGGGGCCAAGGACCGAGCCCTGTGGGACACCACTTGTGACCGGCTTGGAGTCTGACACAGCGCCAGCAACTCTAACCCTGTGGGTTCTGTCCTTAAGCCAGTTTGCAACCCATCTTGTGACATATGGGTTTACATTTAAGCTGGTAAGTTTTTCTACAATACCGAGTGGGGTATTGTGTCGAAAGCCTTTGCAAGGTCAAGGTAGGCTGTATGGACTGCCTTTCCCTCATCAATGGCCTTGGTGACTATTTCAAGAAGTCGACCAAGTTCAAAAGGCATGATCTTCCCTTGACAAAGCCAAACTGGGTCGGGTCCAATGTCTGCAAGTCCCCTATATCTTTGTTTATGAGCTCCATTATGATCCTCTCCATAGCTTTGCAGACTAGACTTGTTAAGCTTATGGGCGGTAATTACCAGGGTCCGTGAGGCGCCACCTTTGTGGAGTGGGACCACAGTTGCCGTCACGCCACTCCTTGGGCACGTATCCTGTGGTAAGGCTGAGATTAAACAGCTGCCTTATGTGCGGGTTTAATTCCTCATTTAGCTCGTGTAGCACACAGCCGGGGACACCATCCGGTCCCATTGATGCTGTGTTTTTAGCTTTAGAGAGCAGCTTTCACCTGCGCATTTGAGATGTCCGGGAGGCTACACTCGGCTGGGATAGTTATCTCTCCTTTAGGGGAGAGGGGTGAAGTTTGCACTGAACCTGTCTGCCAGTATGTTGGCAATGTCTGTGGGTTCAGTGATTTTTGTATCATTTTGGACTAATTCTGAGCATATCTGTGAGTTTCCACCCAGGTTCCTAACATAGCTGAAAAAGGCCTTATGATTGTCCTTTGAATCCATGGCAATTTTTCTCTCAAAATTGGCCTTAGTTGATTTTATGAGTGCTCGTATTTTTTTACTAATAATGATCAGGGGTGACTTCCCTTTTATGGATTTTGTTCTATCATGTAATAGCTTTCTCCTCTTATTGTAAAGTTTGTTAATGGCTGGGGTCCACCAGACTGGACGTTTGCCCTTTGTGGAAAGAGTCTTGGTTTTATTTGGGATTGCCTGATCCATGCAGTCCTGGAGGTGTTCATAGAAGGCATTTGTAAGGGCTTCCGCAGCTTGGGTTGTGGTTTCCTCTGACTCAGGGGCCTTGAAGGATACCACACCAGTCTTGAGTAGTGTGAAGTTTGCTTTAGAGAAGTTCTTGACTATGGTCTTTTTTGTTTGGGGTTGGTTGTGCATGTGGATTTCTCCTGAGATTAGTTTATGATCAGATCTCACCAATGAGGGATATACTTCGGTGTGGAGCATTTTGTCCCCATGTTTGTGACAATGAGATCTAGTATATTTTCTCCTCTCGTGGGAACAGTGACTAGCTGTTCCATGGCATTTGAATTTATGAACTCCAGGAACCGTTGGGCTAGAAAGTTAGGGCTTGAGTAATGTTCCCAGTCTATATTCGGGTAGTTGAAGTCACCCAATATGATGGTGTTTGGAGATACATTTATACCCTCCAGTGTCTTCAGGAAGGCTGTGTGGGGTTCCTGAGTTTGAGAGGGTGGCCTGTAGCATGCTACAATTTGTAGAGCAGTTTTGCCTATTGTTAGTTGCACCTGGATGGTTTCCGAAGCTTCATGCGTTGCCACCAACCTGGAGGTGTGAGTATCCTTTATGAATATGGATACACCCCTCCTTTTGTGGAGTGGTCCGGGTTTTGGGGCGGAACGCATGATATGAGGTAAAACCTAATAGTGCCGGGGTGCTCTCAGGAGCCTTGAACCAGGTTTCAGTTACAGCACAGACATCGATGTTCTCCATACTGAGAAGGGCCTCGAGTGCGTGCATTTTGAGATTTAGACTTCTGGCATTGAGCAGCATTACCCTCAATTTCTTCCCATTTTTGTTTTCTAGGGTGGTAGGTTTAGAATTTGAGCCTTGCCTAAAAAGGCACTATGGGGTGGCAAGAGCCTTAGCCAATATCCGGAATCCCAGGGGTGACAGGTGCAAGCCGTCCCTTGCGAAGCAGCGTGGCTTGTCAAGCATGTCATCCCAGGCAGACAGACACTGGATTCCCTTTGAATGACACCAGACATTAAGCCAATTGTTAAAGCTGATCATCTTGTCTCTATATTGTGGCATCATTCTTGGTGAAGGAAGGATACTGCTCAGGGTTAGGGTCATACCTGCCTGGGCTACATAATCAGAGAGCTCCTCTATGTCTCTTTTCATGCAGTCCAGGGAGGTACGTCTCAGGTCGTTCACACCAGCATGGACAATGACTGTGTCATATTTGTACTTGCTGTGGAGTGACCAGTGCTTGTGTTATGTGGCGGATTCTAGCACCCGATAGGCAGCTTACTGTGACCCTCTCCTTGTTCAGCCTGGTGAGTGGGACGTCAGTGTGTCTGACTATGGAGTCACCTATGACAAGTATGTTTGGTGTTGTATTTGGCCTTAAGGGCTGTGACTGCTTTGCACACTGCTTTTGTGGTTTATGTGTTGCTTGTGGGGTGTCTTGAGGTAGCAGTTGTTTGGGTGTCTGCTTTGGAGGCCTCTGCTGTTTAGGTAAATTTTACTCAGAGCCTCCGAGTATGTCTTTGTGTGTTTATGTGTTTGATTCAGTGGAGTGGTAGCATTATGTGAGGCTGGTTTTGTGGTGTGTGTAGTTGCCTTCTCCTCCTGTCTGGTCTTGCCAGTCCTGAGTTGAGAGAGCTCAGCCTCCAGTTTGGCTAAATAGCTGCATCTTCAAGTATTTGTGTTATGTGGGAGGAGGAGAGGGTTGTCTGTGTACATGAGGCAGTTATAACATTGCCTCAAGATTCCCAGATTCACCAGCTGGACCGGAGGAGATTGACAACTGACCTTTGGACATGCTAGAATAATATTGGGAAATCCTTAATTGAAAACAAGGGCCAGTGGGGAGTGAGGGTGTAGTGCTTTTAATTTTTAGTGCTGACTTATATAATTGCTTTAGTGAGCAAGTGCCAGGTAACTTGAGTGCAATGTGATACAAGTAACTAAATGCAACAACGACAAACAGTAACTTTCTTTCAAGTGAAACAAGGAAATAAGTACAGTAAGCAATGCAGATATCACTAGTGATCCACAGAAGCGCTGAGAAGTTGCGTATTAGGTGAATTAGCTTCCAGGGAAATAACAAGTATATAAACAAAGCTAGATTCAGTAGGCCTGGATCTAGTCTATGCTAGAGCAAACAAGGTGAACCAATTTCAGTAAGATACAGTTCAAATATTCAGGCACTATAAACCTTTAACCAGAAAATTCCCAGCTCAGAAGGGCAGAGTCCAGCCTCTTCTCCCACAAGAGTGCAGTCCACGAACCTTCTTAATGTAAAATAACTGGCCTGAAGCCCAAGTGCCTAAACCAGAACTAATACACTTGGACACTGGGCTCTCAATCAGCAGTTCCCAACTTAGAAGGATGAAAGCTACCTGTCCTGCCACCACAGTGCTTGCCACAAACCTTCCTAATGTAAAACAACTGGTCTGAAGCTTGCTGTATCCAGGACTGTTTGTATGCTCCTAAGCCCCCCAAGCCTTTCTGTGTTGGAGGGAAGCCTTCTAGCTTATCAGTGGGAGTGGTAAGCACTAGGTAGCCTATCTACCACAGGAGGAGAGGTTTCTGGCCCAGAAATTGTAGTTTATTGGCCATTTGGGAAGCTCTTCCATCTTTCAACCTTCTGATTCAAAAGCCTGTGTTTGTGCTTGTTTCCTGCCTTTCCTGTTACAAGTCTAGTCCAGGTACAGATTTGCTGTATCCAGGACTCTTTGTAAGCTTCTGATCCCCCCCAAGCCTTTCTGTGTTGGAGGGAAGCCTTCTAGCTTATCAGTGGGAGTGGTAAGCTTCAGGTAGCCTATCTACCATGGGAAGAGTGAGTTTTGGCCCATAAATTGTAGTTTATTGGCCGTTTAGGCAGTTTTCCATCTCTTTCAACTTGCTGGCTTAAAAGCCTGTGTTTGTGCTTGTTCTCCACCTTTCCTGTAACTAGTCTACTCCAGGTACAGATTTGCTGTATCCAGGACTCTTTGTAAGCTTCTGAACTCCCCAAGCCTTTCTGTGTTGGAGGGAAGCCTTCTAGCTTATCAGTGGGAGTGGTAAGCATTAGGTAGCCTATCTAACACAAGAGGAGTGGTTCCTGGCCCAGAAATCGTAGCTACTGGCCGTTTGGGCAGTTTTTCCCCATCTCTTTCAACTTTCTGGTTTAAAAGCCACACTTGCGCTGTTTCCCAACTTTCCTGTTACTAGCCTAGTCCAGATACAGAGTTGCTGTACCAAGGACTGTTGGTAAGCTTCTGAGACCCACAAGCCTTTCTGTGTTGGAGGGAAGCCTTCTAGCTTATCAGTGGGAGTGGTAAGCACTAGGTAGCCTATCTACCACAAGAGGAGTGGTTCTGGCCCAGAAATTGTAGTTTATTGGCCGTTAGGGCAGTTTTTTTCCATCTCTCTCAACTTTCTGGTTTTAAACCCCATGTTTGCGCTTGATCCCCACCTTTCCCGTAACTAGTCTAGTCTAGGTACAGATTTGCTGTATCCAGGACTGTTTGTAAGCTTCTGAGCCCCCCAAGCCTTTGTGTTAGAGTGCAGCCTTCTAGCTTATCAGTGGGAGTGGTAAGTACTAGGTAGCCTGTCTACCACAAGAGGAGTGGTTCTTGGCCCAGGAATTGTAGTTTAATGATCATTCGGGAAGTTGCCCATCTCTTTCAACTTTCTGGTTTAAAAGACAACATCTGCGCTTCTTTTCCATCTTTCCTGTAATTAACCTTCTGGAAAGGACTAGAAAGCCTTAAACTGATACAAGCCTTCTAGCTTAAAAGAGAGACTTTGGAGTGATTGAGTATCAGTTTTCTGTATTTTCTTGCTGTACTTAACTGTTTTCCGCCTAAACGCTGACTTTTCCAGCACTTATTGTGATTTAAATAGCTTGTTTTTTTTCACATATTGTACTTATTTGACTGCCTGCACTTTTAAAAAGTTGTTTTTTGTTTAAATTATTTAACTGCTGTAGGCTACGCACTAAAGTGCGATAGCCTTTTCTGATCACTTGTAATCGTTTAAAGCTGTTTTAAGTGTACTTTTTACTAATTTTGCCTTATCTTTTCAAAAAAAAAAATTTCTTGTTTCCCGCCTTTCTAAGCTAGTATAGTCCAGTTTTCAGGCTAGTGCTGAATTCAGGGCTGTGTTACAAGTTTCTGAGTTGCCCATACCGTACTTGGATAGAGGGCAGTTTCTCTGTTCACCTGTGAGAGAGGGGAACTTTGAGCAGCCATCTTTCCCTGGAGAAGTGGTTCCAGCCCAGAAGTTAGTAGTTTAAAAACTGTGTTTGCAAGGTTTTGTGCGCCGGACAGCACTGGTTAGCTAGGGTTAAATTATTCCTGGCTCCACTAAGTCTCCTCTTCAGTGTACAGCAACAGTGGTTCCTCTCCACAAAGGTAGTGCCTCAACGGATCCTGGAAACTATCGCCCCATAAGCCTGACTAGCTTGGTCTGCAAATCTATGGAAAGGATCATCATGGACCTCATAAATAAAGATATTGGGGACCTACGGACACTGGATCCTACCCAGTTCAGCTTTGTTAAGGGCAGATCCTGCCTCTTAAACCTGGTCGATTTCTTTGAAACAGTCACCAAGGCCATTGACGAGGGGAAGGTGGTCCACACAGCCTACCTGGACCTCGCAAAAGCCTTCGATACAATACCCCACTCGGGCATTATAGATAAGCTCACCAGCTTAAATATAAACCCCTATGTCACTAGATGGGTTTCAAACTGGCTCAAGGTCAGAACCCACATGGTTAGAATTGCTGGAGCCATGTCAGACTCCAAACCAGTTACAAGTGGCGTCCCACAAGGCTCAGTCCTGGGACCTCTCTTGTTTGGTATATATTTCTCGGAGGTACAGGCCAATACGGAAGGACTGCGGCTGACCAAGTTCGCAGATGACTGCAAACTAGGTGCCATAATCAACTCTCCAGCCAACACAAGCATCCTACAAAAGGGCCTCATAGAAACAGACAACTGGTGCCAGAGCCATGGCCTCAAGCTAAACGCCAAAAAGTGTATAGTCATCCCCTTTGGCAAAAACAAAGTGCCCACAAATTACCACATAGGTGGTAATCCATTAAGTATGGAAGAAGTAATTACGGACCTGGGGACCCAAGTTGATAGCAATCTCTCATTTGAAAACCACGTGGCCAAAGTAGTTAGAAAAATATTTTATATAGCTCACCTAATCATGATGGGATTTGCATCTAGATCAGGGGAGTCATCGTGCCTCTTTACTCATCCCTCATCAGGCCCATAATTGAGTACAATGCCCCTTTTTCGATGTACCTTACCAGACACCTGCAACTGGAAAAACCCCAAACGTACCTCACCAAGAGGATCAAAGGGCTCAAACAGATGCCATATGCTGCCTGGTTAAAGAAACTCCAGCTCTACTCAGTGGCATACCGCCTGCTCAGAGGCGATCTGTGCCTAACGTATAAAGCCATGTCCAACCCGGAATTAATGGACATGCTGCACCTCAGAAAATCCAAATCCCATCGAGCTCACTTTCGAGAGACTTGAACCTCAGCACTGAAATAAATAGGACATGCTGGAAGGACAGATTCATAACCCAGAGGCTCCCTTCACTCTGGAATAAAATCCCAGTCCAGGTTAGGCAGAGTCCCTCATTGACTCTCTTCAAGAGGAATCTTGATGAGTGGATGGGAGATCGTAGGTTTACCCCGGCTATCACTTCTGTGTCACTGTTAGACAGAGGCACAGTATACTAACCTCGAAAAAGGGCATAGCAAAATTCATTTAAAATGGGTGGCGAAAGCCAAACACACTCTGGCTAGGCTTATAAATGCCCTAGGGCAGATAGCCTAGTATGAACCTATGAACTAATCTAACTCTCAACCTAAGCACTCAAAAAGCATCCTACAGTCCATTACTTGCTCAGACCTAATAGCAAGCACTAACATTCCCCGACACTTGACTGCCCAGCAGGGCAAGGCTCTTTATCCACCCCTCACCAACAGAGCGACTAAGCAGCTCACCCTACTATTCAGGCATGACTAAAGGGCAACTTCAGGTGTACTCTCCAGTCCAGCTGGTGAATCTGGGTATCCTGAGGGGGGTGTATCCATATTCATCAAGGATACTCACACCTCCAGGTTAGTGGCGCAGCATGATACCTCTAAGATCATCCATGAGCAACTAACATTGGGCAAATCTACAATGCAAATTGTGGCCTGCTAAAGATCACCCTCCATGACCCAGGACCACCACTCTGCCTTTTTGGAGACACTGGAAAACATGAAGGTCCTACCAAACACCCTGATATTGGGTGATTTCAATTACCCTACCATTAACTGGGAAAACTACTTGAGTACAAACTCCCAGGCTCAGCGCTTCCTGGAATTTATCAACTCAAATTCCCTGGATCAGCTGGTAAACTCCCCTACCAGAGGCCACAACATATTGGACCTGGTCATCACCAACATGGGCGGCAGGTGTTCCATACCGGAGGTCAACCCGTCACTGGTTAGATCAGACCATAAACTGATCACCTTGGATGTCCACACACCACCACCACCCCCAACCAAGGAAACCACAGTGAAAAACTTTTCTAAAGCAAACTTCACCTTACTTAAGGCAGAGGTGGTAAGTTTCACAGCCCCCATGCTAAAGGATAACATTGCCCAAGATGCAGAATCCTTTACAATTGCACTCTATGAGCACCTACAAGGATGCACAGATCGTGCCATCCCTAGCAAGACCAAGACTCACTCCCCTAAGAGAAGGAAACCAGTCTGGTGGACCCCTGCCATAAACAGGTTATACAACAGAAGGAGGAAACTAGTTTAGAAAAAAATCAAATCCCAAGAAGGAAAGACATCCCTGATCAGTATCAGTAAGAAACTAAGGTCCCTCATAAAATTATCCAAGGCTAACTTCGAAAGAAAAATAGCCAAGGATTCGAAAGATAACCACAAAGCCTTCTTTAGCTATGTCAAAAATCTAAGTGGCAACTCACAGATATGCTCTGAGCTAGTGCAAAATAGCACAAAATATACCGAACCTACTGATATTGCCAACATCCTGGCAGATAGATTCAGTGCAAACTTCACCTCCCTCTCACCTTCAAAAGGGCCCACAACAATACCGGAAAAGTGTAGTGTCCCAGAAATCACAGAAGCACAGGTGAAAACAGCCCTTTCAAAAGCCAAAAACACAGCATCAATGGGGCCAGATGATGTCCCAGGCTGTGTCTTGCACGAACTACAGAACGAACTAACCCCCACCTAAACACGCTGTTAAACCTCAGCCTCTCCACAGGCTACATGCCCATAGAATAGCGCACAGCAACGGTTATTCCGCTCCACAAAGGAGGGGCCACAACTGACCCTGGTAACTATTGCCCCCATAAGCCTGACTAGCCTGGTCTGCAAGGCTATGGAGCGCTTCATCATGGAACTCATTAACAAAGACATTGGGAACCTCCAAATACTTGACCTGACCCAGTTCAGCTTTGTTAAGGGCAGATCATGCCTATTAAACCTGGTTGATTTCTTTGAGACAGTCACCAAGGCCATAGACGAGGGAAAGGTGGTTCACACAGCCTACCCTGATCTCGCCAAGGCGTTGAACAACATTCATCACTTGGGTATTATGGAAAAACTCACCAGCCTGAACATAAATCTCTATGTCGCAAGATGGGTTGCCATCTGGCTTACAGACACAACTCACATGGTAAGAATAGCAGGCTCCAGGTCCGACTCTAAACCAGTCACAAGTGGTGTCCTGCAAGGCTCAGTTCTGGGACCCCTACTGTTCGGCATATATTTCTCAGAAGTACAGGCAAACACAGGAGGACTATAGCTAAACAAGTTCGCCGATGACTGCAAACTGGGAGCCATAATTGACTCTCCGGCTGACATGGACATCCTTCAAAAAGGCCTTACTGAGACAGACAGTTGGTGTCAAAGTCATGGCCTCAAGCTAAATGCCGAAAAATGCATAGTCATCCCATTTGGGAAGAACAAAACACCCACGAATTACCACATAGGTAGCAGCCCCCTTAATACAGAAGAGGTAATAAGAGATCTGGGGACCCAGGTAGATAGTAATATCTCCTTTGACAATCATATTGCCAAAGTAGTTAGGAAATCCTTCTATGTGGCCCATCTAATTACTAAGGGGTTCGCATATAGAAATAAAGAGGTTATAGTGCCTCACTACTCATCACTCATCAGACCCATCATAGAGTACAATGCCCCATTTGGTATGTACCTCACAAGACACTTCCAACAGCTGGAAAGACCACAAAAGCACCTCACCAAGAGGATTACTGGCCTCAAACATATGTCCTATGCAGCCCGACTGGAAAAACACCGGCTGTACTCAGTGGCATATCGCTTACTCAGAGGTGATCTCTGCCTGACTTACAAAGCCATGCCCAACTCAGAATTGATGGACATGCTCCACCTAAAGAAATCCAAGTCACTGTGAGCCATGCGTTCTAGTGAGCTAAACCTCGCCACAACAATAAATAGAACATGCTGGAGGGATAGATTCCTGTCACAGAGACTCCCCATGCTTTGGAACAAAATTCCTAACTACATTAGGCAGAGCCCCTCACTAACTCTTCAAGAGAAGCCTTGACGAGTGGATGGGTAACAGAAAATACACCCCTGGGATCACTTCATTGGCTCTGCTTGACAGAGGCTCAGTTAATTAATCAATGGGGCGGCGAAAGCTGGCACACTCTGGCTAGGCTTAAAAATGCCCTCGGGCAAATAGCCTAGTACCTACCTGTGAACCTATGTTGCCTTTTCTAATCTCAGATAAGAAAACTTTATTGTAGTATTTATTGTTTCTTTAATCTGTTAAACAGATGTGACAGATTATTTCAATGACCTTTTTCAGCCATACTCCAGGCAAAATAAAGAGTAACAGCATACAATCATTAAACCAAAAAAGATAAACTAACATGAGAGCATATATCAGTAGATAATACCTCAAAGTTCAGATGAAAACATACTGGATAAAAACATTTAACTACACAAAGAACTATAATTTGTAAACTACAGTTTACATAAGTATAAGGGTAACAATGCAGCATTGAACAAGAGTATTAAGTAAGGCAGTATAATTCAGAAGAGATTGTTTTGAGATTAAAATGTACTGGACACATTCTGCTTTCTATCAACCAAGTTGAAGTATTGTCAAACCATAATTAAGGAAATAATATTTTGTAAGTGCAATGTACCTTTGCACATGTTAAGGTTTTAATGTGGTCTTTTTTATAAGTATATGACATGTTGAATTTCTTATCTGTGTTATGGTGCCTGTAGCATGCAATCTATTGAAGATAATGTCCAGATTCATAAAGGTTACCACAAAGTGTACATTATGTATACGCTTTGTGTATACATTCTGAATTCAAGACCAGCCCTATCACAGTCCTTGTGCTGTCTATTCACACAGAAAGGTTACACTAAGTGCACACATAGTACACTTTATAATAACCTTTATGAAACCCGCCAGTATCTTAGCATATGCTGATGCATGTATATATGTATTCCTGGAGTAGATGATATTGTAAGGGATTACAGTAAATGTGATTTTTGCAACTCATTTTGGATAATATCTCTAGTCATCAAAAAGTTGTTCAGTTTAGGTCTTATATTGCTGCCCAATACACTTTTTTTCTTTTTGGGCCCTTGTGCTGTTAGGTGACTCCATCAGTATCTCCATTTATCACTGTCTGGTACTAACCCCCCTCCTCCCAGATGGGACCACTTCAGTTGGAGATGGCTCTGCCCCTATTTATATTGTAAAAACATACACATATCGCCAAATGTTGCCCAAACTATACTTTTATTTTGTGCCTCTTGCCAATATCAAAAAGTTTTTTTCTGATAAATAATCTTGCACTAAAACTGTTATTTACATATCCCAAGTCAAAAGAATACATCGATCAGCTGTAGACATATTCAGGCCTCTAGAGAGTATAATGTATCTGAGGGGTGCACAAAAAAAATGTGGACAAAAGACTGCAGAAAGCATGTTTGCTTAAAATGTTGCATGTATAGTATTTAAAACTATACATGTTTAAAATGTGTTCTGTTGAAGGACTGGGGGAAAATGGAGGTGTTTGCTTCAATTGTGCAGGGATGTCTGCAGCTTATCTCAGTCATGCAAGTGACTAAGAGTCCTAGCTATGCCCATTGCACATCCAACTACAGGGCTATCTATTAGACATGCTCAGAATGTAGCTAATAACAATGTCCAAGATCACCCGTGGAGACAATAATTCAACTGCAGCAATACGATGATAAAAAACAGGTTTAATTCCAGAACGAATCCTTTAGCACAGAGAAAAGCACAATAGAGACAAGCGCTTTCGCCTGGACAATTCCAGGCTTTATCAAAGCGCTTGTCTCTATTGTGCTTTTCTCTGTGCTAAAGGATTCGTTCTGGAATTAAACCTGTTTTTTATCATCGTATTGCTGCAGTTGAATTATTGTCTCCACGGGTGATCTTGGACATTGTTATTAGCTGCTCTTCATCTCTTGTGAGTTTTATGCTCAGAATGTAACTGCTGAGCTAAAATAAGAAAACCCCGGACCCCACTGAGGACGATGACACCACTCATGATTGTCAATTTTTGCCCTAAAGTTGTAGAACTATCTATAACAGAAACAAATGCATCAACAAAGTTATCAGAAAGGAGGCTTAACAGTCAGGAGTGGGGTTGAAGGAAATAAAGAAAACAAAACAAAAAGATATTTGCATTTATAATTATCTCCTGCCCATGTAGCAGTATGTCACCAAATGGGAAATAGTACACTGTCCAGAAACTAAATGAGACAGCCTGAAAAGTTAAAATCCTTATGTCAGAAAGCTAGATCACAATAAGAATTACAGAGGATGTTCAGCTTCACACAGTTTGATGAGGAGGCACTGTAGGACAATTTGTACACTGTAGTTAGAGACAAGGGAAAAAATTAAAATTTCTGATGTAGAGTTCATTCAATGTGCAGCAGAATCTTAAGTCACCAACAACAGATAACATGTCACCCACTTATATCTCTGAAAATGTAAGTAAATATGTCCAGTGGTGTGCGTACAGCAGTTCCAATTGGTTTGAGCCCTTTTAGTTTAAATAGTTCTTATATGAAGAACTCCTTCTCCTCCTTTTTGCCTACACCTACTGGCGTTCCTCAGGGATCCATCCTTGGACCCATGCTTTTCAACATATTTATAAATAACCGTCACACCTTCATCCCTGAAACCACAGTCATCCAATACGCTGATGACTCTACCTTGATCTGCTCTTCCCCAAACTTTCCTGAACTCCTGACCAAAACCCAATTAGCCTTTACCACTACAGAGAACTGGATGCACCAAAACCACCTTTCTCTCAACTCCAATAAATCCAAAATACTAATTTTTCTCCCCTCCAAGGTTTCCTCTTTGGACAAAAACACTTTCAATGTTCTAAGCCAAACTAACACTGCCATTGAAGTGGTCCCCTCTGCAAAACTCCTTGGCATCATCATTGACGAACACCTCAAATTTGATCTTCACATACAACAAAACATTAGGAAAACCCACCAAAAGCTAGGTATGCTATTTAGGAACAACCACTTTCTTTCAAACTCCACTAGGCATACCCTGGCAACCACCTACCTCCTACCTTCCCTTCTATATGGAGCCCCTCTTCTAACCAATTTGTCTGTTACGAACACCTCTAAGCTCGAAGCTTGCTATAATAAGATCTCTAAATTTGCCACCAAATCCAAAACATCAGCTCACCACTGCCTCAGCCTTCACTCTCTGAACTGGTTAGAACTCCCTAACCACCTAGACTATCTACAACTAACCACCGCTCACAAGCTAATATTCTCCCCTGATAAATGTCCAGCCTTAAAGGACATCCTTCCTCAATACATCCCTAACAGATCACGGAGATCCGAACACCAAAACCTAATCTCCATTCCTAAACCCAAACGACCCGCTGGCCAGCTTTTACTCTCCTTTTCTCTAGGTAAAAAATGGAACTCTCTGCCTCCTTCACATAGGACTATACCCAACACTGAATCCTTCAAAACTCAACTTTTTCTTCACCTGTCTTCCAAATGGAAATGCTCCTGCTTTCACCCCACTTAAATTCTAGGGACTCCCAACTAAGCTCCCCTTACCCCCACTCCACTATACTCTCATACTTGTTCTTATTTCTCAAAAAATCTAGAACTAGTAGACTTTAATTGACTCCAAGCATATGAATATTGTTTAAAAAAAAATCTGTTCTCAAGTTGTTAAACTGTCTTATAATGTACTTTACACTCTGAATCTCTTGAATGTATGTACCCTACTCTTTATTTCACATTGTAACCTTTATTTGTTTTTGCAACCTTTATTGTTTGGTATTTCACTTTGCAACCTTTATTTGCATTTTTGTAACCTATATTGTATTATACTGTTCATGGAGCTTTTCTCCCCGGGCCTCCACTGAAAATGGGCACTTCTTGGCCCAGTGGACTTCCCCGGTAACCAAACTGAAAATAAATAAATGACGCACAGACGTTATAAAATATGCCTTAACCATTTTAGATAGCGTCTCACTGAAATGACAACCATATAAAGCTCAATGGTCTGCCTTTAAACTGAACAAAAATCATGGATTTCTGGTGACCTGGCAATAAAGGTAGGCCTTCCATCTTCACTCGGGAGTACTCAGCCCACAGTAGATAACACTAATGATGGAAATGGGTGTAGAAACTTATCTAGGAAGGAGGCCCCAACACATACACATTCGTTTGTAGCCCTCCAAGACTGTAAAATGAACCTTTTATTTGTAAAGAATGTCCATACATTTTGGAAAGTGCAATCAAGATATCACTACATCTGAACCCAAGTCTGGATCTGAAATTAGTCATTTTTTTTATCAGTACCCTATCCCAGTAAACAAATTTAAATAAATAAATGTGTAAGGAAAGCATGATATCCCATATTTAGAGAAATTAAGAGCAAGCCTTCACCAAATCAAATGCAACCTCATAATGTGGGCTAAAATTTCTTATAGACTAGTCTACTGAAGTGCGATAACATTATTGCGCAAGTTTATCCTGATAGTGAATTGTTAGTCTGGAACAGAACTGCGTAAAGAGAGCTATTATGTCCATGACTACATAGGAAATGTGCTAAAATATGTAGAAATATTGAAAGTGACAAAATTACTAATAAAAGTTCAAATAAAACACAGGCTCTTAGGGAATTATCAACATGACCAAAACGTTTAGAACTGACATTTCAGAATACTATTTTGTAAATTATGGAATTATCTTTATACAATTATGTCAGAAAATAATGATGATTATGCAATCTGTGTTCACAAAATGAGATATGGAAACAGAAATGCAGCCAGCTACGTGTTGCAGAGAAAATAAGCCTTGACCGCACCCCAAATGAATCATGTTCAAGTGGTGGCCTGATGCTAGGGGAGCCATTCAGGGAGGGGTGATAATGAGCTGCTGATGCTGGCTCAGCCATCTGGGTGGGGGTGGGGGTGGTGGAGTTGGCCTTGTTCCATTGCAGAAGCACCATCTGGGGAAAAGCCTAGAAGTATAATTCCTGGATGCTAGTAGCTGGAGAGCACAAGTCTATCCAACGATTGTTCACATTTCTGCTGAGCAGCACAGGTGTGTGTGGAAGAATGTGCCACATTAGGCATGGACTAGCATGGCATTGCAACATACTTACTAACCAGGATGGGGGTGGCTGTAAGGGATAAAGCAAAAATATAATTCCTGACTCAGACAACGGTGATGACCTCTGAACTGGTAACTCGCAACAGCAACGCAGGCACTTAAGATGATAGCTCTACAAGGCAAATCATTATTTGATAGGGAAGACCTGCCTCTAATGGGATAATATTTATTTATTTATTGACATTTGATTACCTGGAAGGTCTGACTGGGTAGAAGCCCATTTTCAGTGAAGACCCAGGGAGAAAAGCTCCACATTCTTACAAAATATTTTAAGGACAATAATTTTACAGTCTTCAAAAATAAAACAAAAACATCTGCAGCTTAAGTAATTATATTAAAGTAGACATAATATAAAAAATGGTTAAGAATTGATACGTTATATGACAATCATTTAATATTTAGAGAAATTTTAGACAGTTTGTAGAGAAATTAAAGGTAAGTTAGTCTAATAGAAATAGGAACTGCAATATGAAGTGAGGGAAAACAGGCTTATGGCATATTTAGAGAGAAAATCATGGAAGAGAATTTGATAGAAGAAAGGAAGTAAGTGAAGAAGGGAGAGTAAGGAGGTATAAGGAATGAAAAGGTACTTGTCCACGTTTTGGGATATAGTTCATCCTGGTTTTGAGCAAGAACAGAGCCAGATTTTAGCTTGGAAGTCTTTCAAAGTGAATTAGAACCATGGGATGGAAGGTATTGACATGATAGATACAGCTAATATGGGTACAATGGCCAGACAGATTGCATAATGAATGGGCTTATAGGTAAGGCCTAACGGTCAAGCTGGGAAGAGGCCAAAAACAAGATAAAACATATTATTTTGTAACAGAAATGTGTAATTACAATGGCATTACTTCATGATGCAGGGTCTTATATGTGGAATCTAGAAAGTCTGTGCCCAATATATTAAACATTGGCAAAGTTATAAGCAAGCATTTATGGAATTAACATATGCTCAAAACATCATCCATTCCCAACAACTTTGAACAAAACATTCTGCAAGCCTGAACCTAAAGGGTTTTATTGTGTGGCAAACCTATGGCACAAACATGTTAAGGAATGACAGAATTATACATATTTGCTGTAGGCAGTGTAGAAAATATGAAAAATGGCTTACCTCATTCAGTGCATTCATCTTCTACCATAATATCTGAAGAATAACAGATATTTCAGGTCTAAAAGAAATGAAATTACATTGCATTTTTATTGATATTACTATGCAAAATGGTTATATTGACTGGCTGCAACTGATTCATAGCTACTCCTACGGCCTCTCTCCACCCACCAGATCTACTGAAGTTGACGGGCCTTACTATCCTAGTGTGCCTATATCAGACATTCTCTCTTACTCCCTCAGAGAGGCAAGCATGCCAACCCTTTCACTCTTCTCCCTCCCTGACTCCTCAGGGGCTGAACCCTGGTCATCTGGGTGGTGGTCAGGGCTTCATCACACTGTACAGCAGAGACACTACAATTTGTGTTATTTGGATGTGTTTCTTTGGAACAGGAAGAATTTAATTTCTTTACAGGAGTTTTATCTCACTGGGGCTGCAGTATAAATGGGTTTTGCCAAGCTGGATCTCCTTGGTCAGCAAAACACTAAAAAAATTAATTATACAGCCCCAGATTGGGAAATTGAGTGTGGTGTGGTATGGAATTAAGTACTTCAGAGTGAGAGGGTTGGGCTGATAATGGGTTGTAAGAGATTAGAAAGGGAGGGGCAATACTCTACATTACAAGTATTTTATACAAGCAGGGTGGGAATCTGTCAGTTTGCACACTGCATCACAAACATTGAGAGATCCCCCCCAAACACACATGTTTCAGAAATCTGGGATTGATTTGAGGCAGTGTAGTGTTTAGATGGTGTGTGCTTTTCTTTCAACAGAAAAAAGGGGCAGCTGTAGTTTACCACATAAAAAAGGACAGCTTTGTAAATTACAGGGACAGTACAAGGACTGGATGTCCATCCATCAGTGTCACTGGGGAGAGTACAAGGATTAAGTGGACACCCATCAGCATCACTGGGGAAAGTAAAAGCAATCAATGGGTATCCATCTGTATCACTGGGGAGAGTACAAGGATTGGGTGGACAGCCATCAGTGTCATTGGGGACAGTACAAGGATTGGATGGACACCCATCAGTGTCATTGGGGACAGTACAAGGATTGGATGGACACCCATCAGTGTCATTGGGGACAGTACAAGGATTGGATGGACACCCATCAGGGTCATTTGGGAGAGTGCAAGAACTGGGTGGGCACCCATCAGTGTCACTGGGGAGAGTACAATGATTGGATGGGCACCCATCAGTGTCACTGGGGAGAGTACAAGCATTGGGTAGGCACCCATCAGTGTCACTGGGGATAGTACAAGGACTGGGTGGGCATCCATCAGTGTCATTAGGTCTGTGTCACAGCAGCATTGGATACCACCCACACCATATTATGTTTTGGGCTGTTAGGGTAGAACAGTGCATTAGCATATAATTAGTTAAGATACATAAACTGTGTTTATGGTTTGAACTACCCCCTTTCTTTATAATGGCATTGACAACATCAGAATAAGCATTGTTCACTGTGGACTTCAGTGGTGGGCAGACACCATGTAGTGGGTGAGCAGGGAGCTATCCTTTTCTTTGCTAGTGCATGTGGTCTGTAAACTGCAAGTATTGCTGTGCACCTAAATGATCAGGATCAGCCTTACCTCTTAACTGGGATGGTAATCAAGACAACAGAGATTCAGCTGTATTTTAGCATTAAAGCAGAACAAGTGTCATTGTTCAGGGATCTCACAATGCAAGCTCAAAGATAAAAATCTCTAAATTATGTAAAATGTATCCAAACAATAAAGACCAGACCACATCTTTTAATATTAAGATGTACAATAAAGTCTGTATTAGCATGACCCTGCTAGTATAATAAAAAATACTTTCTGCATTTATTATTGATATATATATGGGTTACCTTCAGTTTACTGAATGCCCACTTCCCTGACACACAGTTTACCAACACTTCAGATCACTGACATTTGGAAAGCCGACATTTCTGGCATGGTAAGTAATCATTTGGCCATCTACTTGAACTTTGCCCCTTACCTCTGTGGTAGTGCGTTCTCGGAGTCTGTATATTTAGTAAGGGGGGTGACCCCCCCATAGGGGTGGGGGGGCATAGCCCCCCACATCGGTGGGTTTAGTTTTTTCGGGTAGTTCCTTACATTGGGATGGCCAAGTGTTTACTTACCTCATGGGGAAACGTCGGCTTTGTGAATGTTGGTGATCTGAAGTGTCCATAAACTGTGTGTCGGGGAAGTGGATGTTCGATAAACTGAAGGTAACCCATATATATATATATATATATATATATATATATATTAGAATTATATTGGTCGATCATACCCAAGATTGACCTGTATACATTTGATCCATATTGGTCAATATTGCACAAGGTTGACAGTTGTATAACACAGAATGATCCCTGCTGAGGGGAATATGCCCCTTCTCTGGGGATTGTACAATCATGGAGTTAGTATATATAATTAGCGAGAGGTGTGGGGGACACAGCTCCCCGCATAGGAGAAGCAGGGTGGCTTGCCCTTGCAAAAACCCTTTTTGAAGCATTTCATGCTCCAAGAAGTAACTTCATAGTATGCACTGGAACATATTAACCTTGTGCAATTCAATGTTACTTTATCAAAGTTACGCATATTGACATAATGATGAATCAATCTTACCCACTACAGTGTGTGTGCGTGTTAAGGTATTAACTCATCCAATATACTAGTAAGCTGAGAAACCTGCAGTTTGGCATGTATCATTCAAGACATCACTTGCAAAGAGTTGTAAGTTTCCCTAGATAATGTTTCATTACATAAGAAATGGCTGCATCACAGACAATGTGCTTTCAGTTCTGGTGGTGTGTAACTCAAAGATGGAAGAGAAGGTGAGTTATGTACCTGTTTTACACATTTTTTATTTTCCCTGACTTTGTATGACTTCACAGGTAGTATATATATAGAGAGAGAGATTTGGGGGTGAGAGATTTCCCTACATTGGGAGGGTGCAGGGGGTCTTACCCCTGCAAAAAAGGGATATTTACAAGTGATTGCAATTTGCTGAGCAATGAACTGCAATTCTTTTGTAATTTTACATATTTTTGCCATGATTAATCACGTCAAAGAAACAGGATATGGTGAAGCATAACAGAAGCCTAGAAAGGAATGTCCGTCTTTCCGAAATCAAATAATAAAAATATCTTTGTTTCATAGGAAATATTTTTTCCTGTTCAAAACAAAAAGAAGCTTAGAAGCAGATAATCTCATTTGCTAGGAAGGTCAGTCTGAAGGTAACCTTCTGGTACTCACTGATGATGTTAACCTGCCTTGCCCCTTAACAACTGCAGCAGCTGTTAGTAAGATTTTCTCCTGACCCACCCATACAACAATTTTGCCTGACCAATCACCATTCCACGTCTCATGTAATATGCATTTTCTCCCATTTCAACATTAATAAAATTTCCCTAGGTAAATTCTACAACCAATGGACAACCTTCCTCACAAAGGATCCCCAGTACCATGTAGCATCCAGACATAAGTCCCTAAAAATTTCTGAAGACACATAAATTTCTCCTTCCCATTTTTGAAGACAAATAAATTTCTCCTCCTCAATTTTTTATGTCATTAATAGTTATCTTTCTATAGGAGATTTCCCCAACATGCAGATAAGTCTGCAACTGTTCCAGTGAGAACACCTGGCAACCAACCCACCTCACATAAATAACTATATACCCTTGTTGTTACGCTTTCACTTCTTAACCTAAAAATGCCATTTTATTCAAGTTACAAAATATATATAAGCAAACACTGGGCATTTAGGCCTAAACAGTATTGCTTCAGAGAAAGACATAATGCTATCATTGCCCTACTAACTACCAACATCATTTACCAAGGCACTCAAATAAGTAAACTCATAATGTCTAATTTATTGGTTTCAGTAAGACTTTACTATGTGCTTCATATCCTACCTACATGAAAGGACTCACTGCCATTAATACCTGCATCACTGATAACATCCATTTCTACAGCTACTTTAGTGACTTCATGTCATGTGTTGATCGGAACTCTACTCTTTCCTGCCCACTCAGAATATTTGCATTTCAGCAGTTACTCCTTTCTCTAATTTATGTCCACTAACTCTTGAACCTTAAACTGTCCTATTATTAATGCTACTCTGTACACAGATGATTTTTCTCGCTCATATCTGAAAAACACAAATTATCAGCATTTCACCAAAATGACTTTGTCATCCTTGACAAATGGCAACCTCTTCAAACAATTACATACCAACTTCAGTACATTTAAATATATGTTATTCTGTGCAAGAGAGCAGCTTAGTAAACTTCCTGTTTTATGGAAAATTCCCCTTAGAAAAAGTGATAGTGATACTGTCACATCTTTTAAACTTCCTGTAACCTGGTTTAACTGTTGTTTTCTTTCTCTACTCATCTGGGCCGCTTACACTTAAGCTTCATATATATATATAAATCAGATTCTGAGAAGACTATTTTTTCTTGAAGCTTGGGCAGATTTTTGGATTGGAGTATTTATATACCAGCAACAACATGGCCTTTCTTTTTCCTGACCTTAACATCCTAATCTGCTAAACTACATTTAAGCTAACGTCCTTGTGTAATATTTCACACCTACAAATACTCTAACATAATTGGCCAGCATATCCCACTTTCACCATTGTAATTTCACAATGATTAGACCTGTCTGGCTTCTCATTTCAGAAGAGTCTAGATTTTCACAGCTAGCTCCTAAAGTACGATTTTCACTTTGCGTTAACAAATTCTATATTAGCTGAGATCGCCTTTAATGACACTTCACCAACCACTGCTGCCTTCCTCTTACTGTCAAGACAAAAATATGAATACACATATATACTCACAGAAGTACACATATGTATTCATCTCTGTAAGCAAAGCATTCTCAGCAAGTGGGTCAAATACACGAATAATGCATATGGTTCCCTTAGATCCCACAAGAATGCTTCATTTCCTCAACTCTGAAGTCAGGAACGTACCTCTCAACGTCTTAGCACAAGAAATCTGTACAAAGCCTAAAATAATGGGGGGTACAAAGGCCCAAAAATAGGGACAGATTTTAAAAATTTCTGGTATAAAATTAGAAAGTTGCTAGAATGACAGGTATTTGTTAGGATGCACTTTCTGAACTGTAACTCAAATGTGTCTTGCTGTTTAGTGACTTCAGTAGTCAGTGATTTGCCAGAGAACCACATTCATGGGGAACAGACCAAAAATATGTGAGAAAAATCTGGACATTCTGTGAAAATATGGACAGTTGAGAGGTATGCTCAGGAAGAAAATGAAACGTACATCCTAATGTGCATTCTCTACACCAAAAAAGGAAATCAGCTAGGTGTTTCTTCTACCCCTATACTGTTTTTGAACCTAAAGAACAAAAGCTCTTTCTCTTTCCTTTTTTTACTGTTAATTCTGTTTAATTTTAATAGCCAGACCTTAAATGGCCACTTTTATTGCACTTATTTGACCTTTATCAAAGTTCTATGCCATCTAGCCCTTAACACTATTACTGTATAAACTGCACATCATGTTTTACCTCAGAAAACATATTGTACAAATATTTACCTTTTTTACCCCAGATTCTGGCTGAAATAGAGTGAATAACAAATGAATAAGTAAATAACAGCATGGTGAGCATAGAACCCTATGCATTAAACAGCAATGTTTTCACAATTGAATTTCAGCACTTAAATCTACTGAGACTGTAATGTGAACTTTATAAATGTATGCATGTGTATGACAGGAGATGCAGCTATTTAGCTTTGTTATAAGTTCAGAAATGGTTTGCTTTTTTACAGACGGTAAGGCAAGCATCAATTTATAATAAAATGGAATGAGTCTGAGTCCTACACTGAAAAGTATTATTTAATATCCTGCTGTGGTTGTAGTCATTTCTGCCTATGATTGCTAATACAAAGGAAAGCACAGAATGTTATATTACATCTGTATGTATTAAGATCATAAATCCTTCCTAAGGACATTTATAGCTCATTTTGTATTGGCAAAAGGCAGTACACTAGATGTAGTTTTTGTCTTTATGGCTGCAGAGAACTCAGCTTCCACTCTGTACACAGTCCTTTCTTTACTAATTTAGATTGTGGAAATGTATCACAATTAACAAAACATAAATTTGATATATATATATATATATATATATATATATATATATTTATATATATATATATATATATATATATATATTTTATATATATATATATATATATATATATATATATATATTTGAAGCACCATAAAAATCAAGCAAGAGATTGTGATGTTGTCCTTTCAATACATAAACATTATCAGATTAGTTTTTCAAAATAAAAAATGTACTTTATATATTTATTTATTCTTCCCTTTAAACTGAAAAATGAAAATGCAATGCATAGAAATTCAAAGACATAAACAATCCTCTAAAAAATGCTAAAAATAATTTGTTCCCAAAACACAACTGCTCAAATAAAAGAGCATTGAACATGGACTGTGACTCAGACTGCGAGTCCGTTTGGGGCCAGACCACCACTTACTTTGTTTACAAGAAGAGGCCCGATGCACATTAAGAATGAATAGTAAGACAAAATCAGTGCAATGTGGTAAAGTTATTAAATATCCCACTTGCAGTTGCAACAAGGTATGTGGGAATAGCATATAGCAGTAAATGCAGCCACAGGGAAAGAGGAGCACTAGTAGTATTTGTCCATTGTGCAAAGTCAAGGTAAGAAGGAGCACTGATTTGGAAGCCTTAAATTGGCCATTATACAGGTGTGCTCATCTGAAGTTCCAACATCAACACCCACATCATACATTTCCCTCAACATTACGTAGTAGAATGGAAGTAGTGGTACTACATTTGCCTATCCACAGCCTCCCCTACCACTGCAGCCCTCACCACCAGAGGTGGACGCAGACTGGTCATTTAAAGTGTGTCTGCCATGATATCTGACTGTACAGGGGCACCAGCTTCATGCTGCACATCTGGCCCTTTCATTCCCAGAGGTCATTATCAGACAGACTTTATGTAACCTCACTACCTCAGCCAGGACTGTGGTGGTGTCAGCTTATCCCTGTATACTGGGTTGCAGCCACTGAGGCAACTAGCTTGGGTGGTGGATGGTAGCTATGACATGCACAACATCAACAGCCAGCACAGGGGGAATGCACTACAGGGGAAAAATCCCTTCTCAGTTAATTCTGTACGTCACATCCTGTCACTGAGTGCCTTCCTGTGTTTCAGGGGTGTGTTCCACAGGCAAAGAAGCTATGTCTGTGGAATGCAGTCTGGATGTGAAAGCCACATTGCCCATGTCCAACACTGACACCAAGACCTATGGCCATACCAGGATTTGGCTGCCATGATTATTACAGCTGGACAAGTTTCCACCATAAAGCAGCAACATGTCCACAGTGGAGGACTCTGATAACAGTTCACCTGTGAAAACACCAAAACAAATTACCCACACTAAGTAAAACACATCACCAATATCTGAATCCTAGTGAATGAATAAATCTTACCTAATTTTCTGGTATGACAAATTAACAGCTAACATACCTTGTATTGGTGGTCACTGTATCTGAACCCCTGATGTTCCTGTGAAAAGATATGGTTATGCAAATAAACTGTACTAAACCACTCATTTCCACAAATTTTAGATACTTGACAATGTCAGGACATTCCCATGTGGGACATCTCAAACAAATAGTCTGGGTGCCTAGGCTATTTCTGCATCTAGATCAAAGGACTTCACTGTGGAATGTAGAGCCAGGAACTCCTCCCTCTCTGTTAAAGGTGGTTCAGTCAGCAGACCATTTCCCATTGCACTATTTTCCTGTCCCACATAAACAGCCTAAACTTAGTGGCACTTACCATGCCAGTCATCCAGCATTTCAGTTGCCCAAAGATCCTGCCCTGGCCATCGACAGCATTGATGTCATTAACCACATCACTCCATGCACACTTGCTGAAGGGCCAGTCTGATTTTTCATGGCTGATCATCTGCCATCAGTGGTGATGGAGGGTCTGTAGCAGAATCTTATCATCTGCATGGGAGAACTTGCATTTGCATTGATTCCTATGTTCAGGCATCCTGCTGCAGAATGGAAAACAAACAGTATTTAAAAACATCTATATTTATTTATTTATTGATATATGATTACAGGGTAAGTCCAACTTGGTAGGAGCCCATACTCAGTGTAGGCCCGGGGAGAAACGCTCCAAAGTATTACAGAGAATTTTAAGAATAATAATTTTAGTCTTTAAAAATAATGCAAAAAAATTACAGTTTAAATAAATTATGCCAGATTAGACACAATATGAAATTGTTGATTAATAATACAAGTTACATGACAATGACTTAATACAGAAATGTTAGCCAGTTCATAGGTTCATACTAGGCTATCTGCCCTAGGGCATTTATAAGCCTAGCCAGAGTGTATTTGGCTTTCGCCACCCATTTTAAATTAATTTTGCTATGCCCTTTTTCGAGATTAGTATACTGTGCCTCTGTCTAACAGTGACACAGAAGTGATACCCGGGGTAAACCTACGATCTCCCATCCACTCATCAAGATTCCTCTTGAAGAGAGTCAATGAGGGACTCTGCCTAACCTGGACTGGGATTTTATTCCAGAGTGAAGGGAGCCCCTGGGTTATGAATCTGTCCCTCCAGCATGTCCTATTTATTTCAGTGCTGAGGTTCAAGTCTCTCGAGCGCTTAGCTCGATGGGATTTGCATTTTCTGAGGTGCAGCATGTCCATTAATTCCGGGTTGGACATGGCTTTATACGTCAGGCACAGATTGCCTCTGAACAGGCAGTATGCCACTGAGTAGAGCTGGAGTTTCTTTAACCGGGCAGCATATGGCATCTGTTTGAGCCCTTTGATCCTCTTGGTGATGTACTTTTGGGGTCTTTCCAGTTGCTGCAGGTGTCTGGTAAGGTACATCCCAAAAGGGGCATTGTACTCAATTATGGGCCTGATGAGGGATGAGTAAAGAGGCACGATGACCTCCCCTGATCTAGATGTGAATCCCTTCATGATTAGGTGGGCTATATAAAATGTTTTTCTAACCACTTTGGCCACGTGGTTGTCAAATGAGAGATTGCTATCAACTCGGGTCCCCAAGTCCCTAATTACTTCTTCTGTACTTAATGGATTACCACCTATGTGGTAATTTGTGGGCACTTTGTTTTTGCCAAAGGGGATGACTATACACATTTTGGCGTTTAGCTTGAGGCCATGGCTCTGCCACCAGTTGTCTGTTTCTATGAGGCCCTTTTGGAGGATGCTTGTGTCGGCTGGAGAGTCGATTATGGCGCCCAGTTTGCAGTCATCTGCGAACTTGGTCAGCCACAGTCCTTCCGTGTTGGCCTGTACCTCCGAGAAATATATACCGAACAAGAGAGGTCCCAGGACTGAGCCTTGTGGGACTCCACTTGTAACTGGTTTGGAGTCTGACATGGCTCCAGCAATTCTAACCATGTGGGTTCTGTCCTTGAGCCAGTTTGCAACCCATCTAGTGACATAGGCATTTATATTTAAGCTGGTGAGCTTATCTATAATGCCCGAGTGGGGTATTGTATCGAAGGCTTTTGCGAGGTCCAGGTAGGCTTTGTGGACCACCTTCCCCTCATCAATGGCCTTGGTGACTGTTTCAAAGAAATCTACCAGGTTTAAGAGGCAGGATCTGCCCTTAACAAAGCCGAACTGGGTAGGATCCAGTATCTGTAGGTCCCCAATATCTTTATTTATGAGGTCCATGATGATCCTTTCCATAGGTTTGCAGACCAAGCTAGTCAGGCTTATGGGGCGATAGTTTCCAGGATCTGTTGAGGCACCACCTTTGTGGAGAGGGACCACTGTTGCTGTATGCCACTCTTTGGGTACATATCCTGTAGTAAGGCTGAGATTGAAGAGTAGTTTTATGTTTGGGTTTAGCTCTTCTTGGAGTTCATGTAGGATGCAGCCCGGGACACCATCTGGTCCCATTGATGCTGTGTTTTTTGCTTTGGAGAGGGCGGCTCTTACCTGAGCATCTGAGATGTCAGGGGGGCAGCACTCTGCTGGGATAGATATTTGCCCTTTTGGTGGGGAGGGGGGAGAAGTTTGTGCTGAACCTGTCAGCTAGGATGTTGGCAATGTCTGTGGGTTCGATGTATTTTTTGTCATTTTGGACTAATTCTGAGCATATCTGGGAATTCCCACCCAGGTTCCTAACATAACTAAAGAAAGCCTTGTGATTATCCTTAGTGTCCTGTGCAATTTTTCTCTCGAAGCTGGCCTTAGACGATTTTATAAGTGCCCGTAGTTTTTTGCTAATACTGATCAGAGATGCCTTCCCTTTTTATGGCTGGGGTCCACCAGACAGGATGTCTGCCTTTGGAGGATTGGGTCTTGGTTTTATTTGGGATTGCATGATCCATGCATTCCTGAAGGTGATCATAGAATGCGTTTATAAAGGATTCTGCGGTCTGGGCCATATTTTCCACAGGCCCGGGGGCTTTGAAGGATTCCACCTCGGTTTTGAGGAGTGTGAAATTTGCTTTAGAGAAGTTTTTCACTGTGGTTTTCTGGGCAGGGGGTGGGGTCGGGATGTGAATATCCAGTGAGATTAGTTTATGGTCTGATCTTACCAGTGAGGGATACACTTATGGTCTGGAGCATAGAGTCCCCATGTTGGTGATGATCAGGTCCAGTATGTTTTCCCCTCTTGTGGGAGTGGTAACAAGTTGTTCCATAGCATTTGAGTTTATAAATTCTAGGAACCTTTGGGCTAGGGTGTTGGAGCTAGAGTAATGCTCCCAGTCTATGTTTGGGTAGTTGAAGTCGCCCGATATAATGGTGTTTGGAGAGACCTTCATATTTTCCAGTGTTCTCAGGAAGGCCGAGTGGGTGGTCTGTAGCAGGCTATAAACTGGAAGGCAGTTTTACCCACTGTTAGTTGCACATGGATAGTCTCTGATGCTTTGTGCTGTGCCACCAACCTGGAGGTGTGGGTATATTTGACGAATATTGATACTCCCCCTCCTTTTGTGGTTCGGTCCAAGTTTTAGGACCGAAAAGCATGGTATGAGGTATAACCTGGTAGTGCTGGGGTGCTCCCGGGAGCCTTGAACCAGGTTTCTGTTACTGCACAGATATCGATGTTCTCCATGCTAAGGAGAGTTTTGAGTGCGTGCATCTTGAGGTTTAGACTTCTGGTGTTGAGTAGCATTACTCTTAGTTTCTTATCCCTTGTGATACCTATGGAGGTGGGTTTGTCTTTTGAGCCTCGCCTAAAAAAGGCACTATGGGGTAGCAAGAGCCTTTGCCAATATCCGAAAGCCCAGGGGTGACAGGTGCAAGCCGTCCCTAGTGAAGCATCGTGGCTTGTCGAGCATGTCATCCCAGGCTGACAGGCATTGAATCCCCTTTGAATGACACCAATACTTAAGCCAATTGTTGAAATTGATCATCTTGTCTTCATATTGTGGCATCATTCTTGGTTAGGGTAAGATGCTACTCAAGGTCAGGGTCATACCGGCCTGGGCTACATGCTCAGAGAGCTCCTCTATGTCTCTTTTCATGTAGCCCAGGGAGGTACATCTCAGGTCATTCACACCAGCATGGACAATGACTGAGTCATATTTGTACTTGCCTTGGAGTGACCTGAGTGCTTGTGTTATGTGGCGGATCCTAGCGCCCGACAGGCAGCTCACCGTGACCTTCTCCTTGTTCAGCCTGGTGAGCGGGACGTCAGTGTGCCTGACGATAGAGTCACCTATTACAAGTGCATCAGGTGTGTTTAGCCTTAAGGGCTGTGACTGTTCGGCACACTGGCTTTGTGAGCTATGTGTTGCACGTGTTTTGTTTTGGGGTAGTGGTTGCTTGGGTGTCTGCTTTGGAGGTCTCTGCTGCTTAGGCAGATTTTTATTTAGAGCCTCTGAGTATGTTTTTGTGTGTCTGGTTTGCTGTCGTGGTAGGTCTATGTGAGACTGGAATTGTAGTGAGTGTGGTTTCCTTCTCCTCCTGACTGGTTACGCCAATACTGAGTTAAGAGAGCTTAGCCTCCAGTTTGGCTATATGGTTGCATCTCTCACATGTGTTGGAATTTGTTGGGAGGAGGAGAGGGTTGGTCTGTGTACAGGAGGCAGTTGTAACATTGCCTCAAGATTCCCAGATTCACCAGCTGGACCGGAGAGGAGATTGACAACTGACGTTTGGACGTGCTAGAATAGTACTGGGAATTCCTTTATAATTGAAAAAAAGGGCCAATGGGGAACAATGTACTCAAGGGGAGTTTGTGAGGGTGTAGTGCTTTTAATTTTTTAGTGCTGACTTAGTGAGCAAGTGCCAGGTAACTTAAATGCAAAAACGACAAACAGTAACTTTCTTTCAAGTGAAACAAGGAAATAAGTACAGTAAGCAATGCAGATATCACTAGGGATTCACAGAAGCGCTGAAAAGATGCGTTTTAGGTGAAATTAGTGTTTCAGGGAAATAACAAGCATACAAACAAAGCTAGATTCAGCAGGCCTGGATCTAGTCTATGCTACAGCAAACAAGGTGTACCAATTTCAGTAAAAAACAGTTCAAATATGCAGGCACTATAAGCCTTTAACCAGAAATTCTCAGCTCAGAAGCGCAGAGTCCAGCCTCTCCTCCCACAATAGTGCAGACCACAAGCCTTCTTAATGTAAAATAACTGGCCTGAAGCCCAAGTGCTTAAACCAGAACTAATACACTTTTAGAATAACAGACACTGAGCCCTCAATCAGCAGTTCCCAACTTAGAAGGGTGTAAGCTACCTGTCCTGCCACCACAGTGCAGGCCACAAACCTTCCTAATGTAAAACAACTGGTCTAAAGCCCAAGTGCTTAATCCAAAAGACTTAGAATGATAGCTACACTTTAATCAAGTTACTACCAAGCAGTAATAAATACAATTGAATACTTTAAAGAATGCCTGGATTAGTGCTCAAGTTATACAAACAAAGCTAGATTCAGCAGGCCTGGATCTAGTCTATGCTACAGCAAACAAGGTGTACCAATTTCAGTAAGAAGCAGTTCAAATATGCAGGCACTATAAGCCTTTAACCAGAAATTCCCAGCTCAGAAGGGCAGAGTCCAGCCTCTCCTCCCACAAGAGTGCAGACCACGAACCCTCTTAATGTAGAGGAATTAAAGGTACGTTAGTATAATACAAAAAGGAATTGCAATACAAAGTCAGAGGAAAGTAGTCTTATAGTATATTTAGAATGCAATTGATAGCGGTAAGGAAGCATTTGAAGAAGGGAGAGTAAGGAGATGTAAGGTACGAATAGGTATTTGTTCACATGTACGGATGCAGTTAATCTTGATGTTGAGCAAGAACAGACAGCTTTTGGCTAGGAAGACTTTCAGAGTGGTTTTGAAGGTTGGGAGGGAAAGCATTGACCTGATGGATATAGATAAAGAGTACTAGGCCTTAACAACATGGTATGAGTATAGACAATGCCCAACAGTTTGACAGGTTTGTGGGCAGATGGTAGGCTTTGGTCATTGGATCTTAATGACGTTTCTGGGAACATAGTTGTGTAGAATGTTTCAATAAACTCAGTGCTCTGCAAACTTTCCACAACCATGGTAAGTTGCTAGACTGCAGCCCTCTGTAGAGCAACAAGGTCTGTGGTGGCTATGGGGCTTTATATCATGAATATTCAAAGCTTCTAGCATGGCATTTATACAGTAGCTCAGGAATGTTCCTGAATTTCTGTTTTTACTCATTGTGGCCACGGGCCAAGTCACTTTAATAGGCTCCCTTACCAATGTACACTTGCTTGAGCAACTGGAAAGCCCACTGCGCATAAGTGGGTAGGTCAATAACTCCTGCTGGGTCATGGAACAAAGGTCAACTAATACTGCAGTTTACAGAGATGCTAAACAGCAGGATTGTTATTGTTGTTCAGACACATGCAGTTGGTGCACACATTCCATGCTAGTGTCCACATTCTAACACTGTCATGCCATGCAGTTCATTCCTGCACTAAACAGTGTTGGCACCATAACCGGTTGCACTTCCTAGCTACTCAGTGGTGCACATCTTGTGCTGAAGAAATCAAATGATATGGCCCTGTGAGGGCTGCTATAGTTCTCTGGAATACTGCCTGGTATAAGGTCATGGCTTCCAAAGGAAATGATGTTGGCAGGGCTTATGATGATACAGCAAAGGAAGTAAACTCTTCTTGTATTTAATGCATAGAGATCACCATAAGTGGCTGACGGAAGACTCTTATAAAGGTCCACAGTATATAGTGGATGCCTAGCATAGTTTTGCCATGGTGGTGTCTGATATCATTGGCATATATCACTCTGGTGAGCAGTGCAGGTACTATTACACTGACCTTAGAAGGTGCGACCCTGACCTTTTTTTTTTCTTGGGGAAGAAGAGATCAGAGCAATGATACCTTAGATGTATTATAAGCACTTATACTACCTGACAGATGATTATATTTTTTATACTTTGTATATGATGAGTTTGGCCATTTAATTTATACTTTCTGTTCCTTTTTGTTTTGTTTTTTTTTTTAGCTTGGAAGACTATTATGGAGAGCATCCTTCTCTATTAAATTAGAATGGAGAGGCTTTCCAGGTGAAGGGGTTTATATGATTGTTGCTTACAAGAATTTTGAGTACATTCAATATGTAATTGTCAGTATGTTGGCACAGTGCCAAAGTGTGCCCCTACAGAGGTGTTAATTCCTAGCTTCAGGATTGCCTGTTATGTACTGCAACTGCATTTAATTTTGCATATGTTACACAGATGTGCATTTCAGAAAAATAATAAATTACCTTTGCATTGACAGTTGTCATAAGACATGCTAAATAAAATCTATGTTTTAATGAGGCTACATGTGTTACAAGAGAAATACAAACCATTTCATTAGTAGCAGTGGTCCTCATACACTCACAAGTTTGACAAAGGACACAGGCTCTATAGCCCAAGCATATCTGCAGTGAGAGCTAGTCCTACATGCAACACATTTGATAGATAGATGAATGTCCAAGTGTCACTGCATGCAGTAGCTAACGAAATGCGTAATGGGAGGATATTACATCTTTTGTTTAGTTTGTGGTGGACATGTCTGTATAATGATGAGGAAGATGAAAGCATGGGAAGTTTATCTGTGATGGACATTTCCTCCTTTTATATAAGTGTTTTAATTTTAGTAAATAATAGATTTGGGGTATATGTCATTGTTACATTGTGGACAAATAGTTGTTTACTGTACCCACGAATGGTGAACTTTCACATGCATGTGACAACCACATAGCTATTGTTATTGATTTCACAGTAGATGCACAGGTTTGCGTTCTTATGTAAATTTGAAAAGCAGTACCAGATAATGATATCTCATAAGCTGCTTGTAGGAGGCCACAGATACAGTATTCCATACAGGCTCAACACTACACATTTTCCCTCATCCCTCTTAGCTCACCTGTGCACACACAACAGGTAATGCTAGCTGTGCCACTGTTGGTCTGCCTGCACATCCTACCATAGGGCCACAAGATTATGAATGTATGCAATAGTGTGCAATGTGTCATTTTATAATAAGTTGCGTTTCCATATATATACATACATACATGTACACACAATCTGCCCTCCTATACTTCCTTCAGTTACATTAACATGTCCGCTACCACTAAGCACTGTCATGACTGGAAAAAAAACATACCATATTAATCCTATCTTTCTACCACCTTATGAACTAATCTAAACAGCACAAGTATTCTTCCAGTTCAAACATGCAGAATGGTATTGTGCAAATATCCTATCACTGAGGCCGTAACACTGTGTCATGTAAAAAGTCTTGCCAAATTTATAATTTTGTGTAAAGTATTATCAAGATAAACATGTAATGTATTCACTGTATACATAAGTCCACCAATTTTGCTTAAAAGTCTTTGTGTAAAGTGTTATCACAGTTAAACTAGTAATGTACTCACTGAATACTTATATATTGTAGCTTGTCATAGCTATACTAGCAATGTACTCACTGTATACTTATATATTGTAGCTTGTCACAGTTAAACTAGCAATGTACTCATTGTATACTTATATATTGCAGTTTGTCACAGTTAAACTAGCAAAGTACTCACTGTATACTTAGATATTGTTGTTTGCTTGTAAATCTTGCAATTTTTTAAAATTGTGGAGTTCTCTCCGGGCCACCACTGAAAACAGGTCTTGTGACCCAGTCAGACTATTCCAGTTAACAAATGTCAAATAAATAAATATATAGCTGTGATGACCTTACAGGTAATAATTTGCCATATATATATATATATATATATATATATATATATATATATATATATACGAGTAACAACTTAATTTTCTCTCTTGATCTACCTCCCTTTGCCACTGTCCTCCGTTATATTTATTTACTTATTGCTTCTTTATTTCTCTCAATATTCTATTGGCATTTCTTATAGCATCTGCCACAGCTGTGCCAGTGGCATGGCTCAGGTTGCCAGTTCCCACCAGTCCCAACCTTCCTCTGTCTCCCCTGCACCTGGCTCCAGGCCTACCTCCCCATTAGGTATGGCAGGGGGAAGGCAGAAAGTCACTTCTGCAGACTCTGGTTGTCAGTCACTTTCGAGGGAGCACCATTATTCTCTCTGGTAACACGTAACACTACCAGGGGCTCAAAGTACATCACGCACAGGAAATTGGTGTAAGCAAGTGAGGGAGTTGATTGACCAGTGGCTGAAAGTCCACATTGACTGTCAGGAGAGGGTCTTTGTATGGCAAACAAAGTCACACTGCTATTCTGCCTCAGGCAGGGCCCATTGAGGAAAGTGGTTAATGTGCTGGCTGACCTCTTCCTGGGTATTGCACATGCAGCTCGCTACAGAGAGCCATACTCACCCTATCCCCATCCTGGTTTTCCCCTTCCTTGTGTGTTGCTTCCCTCCCCTGTTTGTTGTCCAATCCTCCTCAACACCACTATCCTCCCTTTGTCTGTGTGTCCATGATTCCAGTGTCTCCCCCAAAGTTTGTCAGCACCTCTCCTGTTGGTGTTTGCCTCTTTCTTATGCTAGTACATGTTCCCTTGCCTGCACACTTCACTCTCTTACCATCTCTTTCCATTTCATCTTTCCCCAACGTCCCTTCTCTCTAAAAAAAATATATTCTGCTCCCCCAATTCTTACCTTACTTGTTTCCCTTGTGTATGTTACTCTGCCCACCTTATTGTACATTCTAATGCTCTCATTTCCATCCAATTTAATAAACAGGTTTAGACATTGCTGTAAGCTCCTAAATGTGGTTGGAAGACTTGCTCACATATTTAGGTGTGTACATACTACTTGCTCGTCTGTTCTCTTCACATCAGTCCTAACCACAGTCATGGGAGTCTCCTTTTTTTCATGAGTCCAGACATTTCTGTGGGCAAGTCTTTTAATTAGTAGCATAAAGTGAATATAGCTCAAATAGTCTAGATATAGCCATTTACTCACTAGAAACACCTTTTAAATAAATGCATTTTATAAAGACATCTTAACCTCAGATGAAAATATGCATAATTCTACATGGCTTATACTTTTTTTACCTTATGACAGGAAACTGGCTTGCCCTTATAATGTTACTTGGCTATAACTTCAGATAACACTGACACTGCAGTCACATTGTAATTATCCCTCATCTAAGTATATGCTAATTAACTGCTGTTAATTTTAAACTGTAAGGAGTATTATGATTCATTAATGGTCCCTTGTACAAGTGCTTCAGAGATTTGCTAGTACTACTTGTCATATTTTACATTTCTGCAAACAAGTTGCCCAGACCAGCAGAACTGAAGAGCCTTATATGTTTCAATTATCCTTTTCACTGTAATTCACAAATATCAGACAGATAGTACTGCTGTTTTGCAATGTTGGAGAGATTTTCCAAACTCTCTGGGTGTTGTCACTCAGAATATATAAGAATTTGAGCTATTTAATGATCTGTGGTTATATGTCATATGACTGGCAAGAGGATTTTTTACACTTGATTTTCATTTTGCATTTATTCTGAAGTCTCAATAAAGGCTCACATTCACAGGTAACTTAGAGGGTCACTAAATCACCTATTGACATACATTTGGAATGCTAGAAGAAACTAGGAGCCCTGGTGAAAACTCGCATGTGGGAAAATGCGCAGAAAGCACACAGTGACATGAATCAGAAAAACAAAACAACCATTGTGACACAGCAGTGCTAACCACTACACCACTGTACTATATGTATATGCACATTACATAGAAATTAATAATTTTATGTTTATATATAAAATAAATCAGATGGACCACTAATATATGCATGTGCATATTACATATAAATGAATATTCTTTATTGAGTTCTGTCTATATATGATGTATTTTCATGAGGCACTGGGGGTTGCATAACAAATAAGGTGGTTACCTAACATACTCAATGATTCTCACCTTTTGGTCACTGTATGGTTATTGGCTAGCCAGGTAACGGTCTAATATTTATCTATGAATCTATTTGTTAAAGGGCCGGTGTAAAACACTGACACTGTCTTATGAATATTGTAGCAAAGTATGATGCCTTCCACCAAGAAATATTTCAAAAGGATGTCAAACTGCCATAAACAAATGTAAATATTGTTGCTGTAAATAGAAATGTTGCTGTAGTATTGTAAGTAGAATTGTTACCTTAAAAGGTGTAATATAAATAAATCTGTGTCTTTAGGAAATGTAGTGCATTATGTATACAGGTTCTCACTAGTTTCTTGGTTAATAATGCCTATCAATGGTATATAAAACGGAGTACTAATGTCAGTCAATTCAGAGCTGTTGATCCCTCCAGAAAGAAGATTTTGTATCCAGAACAGTAGTTCTGGACAAAATGCTATATAGCAAAGATACCTACAGGAGGACAAAAGAATAAACCTCCATACCTTTTGTGCACAAGAAAAAAAGAAGAAACAGAGCGGTTGAGAAGTGCAAAGAGAGACTTAAGATAGTCTGTATGTCCCTGTTCTATGGGATAATACCAGAAGGTACTTTATCTTGTTTTGTCTTTCAACATGAACTATTTGGGAAGATCCTCAATTTCTGTTTTTATGACTGATAGTCTTTGTTGCATTTTGTATACTAAACTGGTGGATACAGCAGTAATACTTTGGCACATTTTTCAATGCCAAAAAAGTCCTGAGCTAAAACCTTTCACTGTGTGAGAAAATACCATTCACCTGAGCATATTATCCCCACCATGAGAGCTAGCATTCTAGTGGTGTGTGCTGTGACATGAACTGTTGAAGCATTCGTATGCAGTGCACTTGGAGATTTTCTTTGGCGTGCACATGTGACTGTCCTTTTTTCCAAAATGACAACCATGGAACAACTATGACAGATCATTGCTGCTGCAGTCAAGAGGATGCTGGCAGTTGCTAAACCCATGGCAATGCCAAAGACAGTTCTACCAATGAAACTAGTAACCATGGAGGAAGACCTCAAGGCATCCCAACTAGTCTTCCAGTAGTACACCAACCAAGAGGAAAGGAACCATAGTAAGTAGACAAGAATCCTATCAGCCCAGCTAACTTAAAAAACCTTTAAAACCTTCATGGACATGGGAGGGATTGAATATGTGGACAATGAGAAACTAGAAAAGGCACTGTTAGTCAGGGCAGGAGTTATCTCCAAGATATAAGTTCACAAGTTTCACATCTGGATATTTTCTCCTGACAAAGCAATAACATCTCACTTGTATAATTTAAAACATGCACTTAAATTATGGCTAGATACTGAGGGTCAAGTACCAAAAGTAAAATAACAGAAATAGTAGCCAATAAAATGTTTATGTCTATACCAGCTAAATGAATGGCAACAGTGCTGCCAATATGGATCAATGCTTTTTTTTTTTTTTTTTTTTTTTTTGGAGTGGAGGTAAACATCTGACATCATTAATAAATGAGGAAAGCAGAATGCAATAAAGTACTAATAATGTTGATGGGTCTTTTTGCAAAGAAGGCATCTGAAAGAGTAAGCTGAGATTTTATGAGTAGGGCAATGGAAACTTTTGCATTCCTGGATATATTAAGGTCAACGATAGGGATATAAGAAAGATTGGTGGAAAGAAATAAAGTGGGAGGGTCCCTTTGTAATAAGCTGTTTGAACAGAGGAACCAGGCAGGTGTTTCCTCTTTTTCCTTTTATTTGCTTTATATTTAGAGCCACTGGCAAAGAAAAATAAGGGACTCAGAAATTTAAGGTATAATTGGTATAGTAATTATGAAAAATTGACTTTGTTTGCAAATATTCTACACTCATACATTCATAATAATACTCAGGGGGAAGAGTCAAGTTTTAGGGAAGGCAAGAACTGAGCAATTAATGTAATGTTGGAGTGAATGACTTTTAAAAAGAAAACATAGATGTAATGCATAATGCATGAATATGACATGTTAATATGGTTTGTTTTTTCTATTAATGTATATTTACCTATGCATAACTGATAATTTAATAAACGTGAATAAAAAATGGAAGTGACACTACGGTTTCAAGAAGCGTTAACATGAAGTCTTAACAAATCTCTCTATTGTTCCACAAGACCAGTCTACACATGAAATGACAGAAGACTGGGATTCATTGAGAAGTGCTGCACGTCAGCACACAACCTCTGCAGCAATGAGGTGACACAAGGTAGCAAAGACACTAAGTATAAATATAAATGTGGACATGCTGCAGCATGGAGCACACAGCTTTTCTCAGATGCAGATAAATAGTAGAGAAACAGCTGTGTTATAAGACCAATCCATTCTCTAATACAGTTTCTTAGAAGAATAGTGACATGGAGGGATGTATTAAATAAGTAAACATAGCAGACACACTCTCCATTGCAAACTCTTGAAATAGAAAAATACATGCAGGTATAGCTGTTAACGAACATCTTATACTATATAACACAGTCATGCACCAAGCAGTGCTAGTACACTTTGTAGCATGTCTACAGTAAAGCAAAACAAAGTGGTGACACAGTGATATAGCCACACAAGGATAACATCTGCAATATATTAAACAGGGCCGACATACATGGACACCCTTATAATTTATAAAATGGAGTAGAAAAGGAATGTATAGGAAAGTGGGAAAGCAGGAAGGCAATATAAAAGTGTGCAAGATGTGGGAGGAGTATAAATAGAAGTTATGTACTTACCATAACCTTCCATGTGAGTTGTTTATCTCACCTTTATTCTCACTGATGGGTTCGGAGCCATGGCCGATAGCAAGCTCAAGGTTTGCCAGTAGCTTGAGACCAAGCCCCTTACCCCACAATGTACTGCTGGAATTACCTCAGATCTTGCTTGCTGTGAATAACTATATATATATATATATATATATATATATATATATATATATATATATATATATATATATATATATATATATATATATATATACACACACACACACATATATATATATACACAACATATACATACCCTATATATATATATATATATATATATATATCTACGAAGAACACTTCCCAAAGGGGAAGAAGAAATATTGAATAACCAGGATGGTACTAGCCTCTAAGTCAACAGTCAGCCAGGCAGGGGAAGGAGGGAGGGATGTGAGAATAAAGGCGAGATAAACAACTCACATGGAACGTTATGGTAAGTACATAACTTCTATATGTGAAGTTGATAAATCTCGCTGTTTATTCTCACTGATGGGTAGCGTCCCTAGCACACTCAACCTTGGGTGGCTCATGGGAGTATATTCTTCAGTACCGTAGAACCAAAGGAAGACCTGTCCCTTGAAGTCCTATCTACTTTGTAATGTGTGACAAAGGTATGAGGCTTAGACCAAGTGGCTGCAGCGCAAATATTGTCATGGGGCATTTTAGCTTGAAAAGCAGAAGAGGTAGAGACAGCTCTGGTAGAATGAGCTTTTGGTCTGTGCGTTAAGGGCATGCTTGCATTCTCATAAAGGATATACAATCGGATAACCATTTAGATAAAGTTGTTTTAGCCACTGCATTGCCTGTTCTTGCTTCTGAGAAGGATACAAAAAGTTGGTCTGATTTCCTAATATCCTTAGTTCTGTCAAGATAAAATCTGAGCTGTCTGTGAACATCAAGTTTGTGCAGCATATATTCCAATTTGCTAGAGTGGTTGGGGATAAAGACTGGCAGTTCAATGACCTCATTGATATTTGACTCAGAACAGACTTTAGGTAAAAATGAGGGGTTTGTTCCGAGAGATACTCTATCAGCATGAAAGATCATGTAGGCTGATCTTATAGATAATGCTTGAAGTTCTGACACTCTGCGGGCAGACGTAATGGCCACACAAAATATTGTTTTCCAGGATAAAAATTTTAAATCACAAGAAGATGCTGGTTCAAAAGGGGGAAGAATAATTTGAGACAGCATAAGATTTAAATTCCAGGGAGAAAAGGGAATTTTGATCGGAGGTCTCATATGAAGAACACCTTTAAGGAAGATTTTAGATAATTTATGGCTCATAATATTTGAGCCACCAAGACCAAGGTGAAAATTTGAGATAACAGCTAACTGAACTCGAAATGTAGCAGCTGCTGCCCCTTCCTTAAAAATTTTTGTTAGAAATTCTAAAATCGAAGATAGCGGAGCTCAGAAAGGGTCAATGTTCTGCACGTTGGCCCAAATTGAGAACATTTTCCATTTACTGCCATATAATTTCCTGGTAGATGGCTTGTGAGAAGACAAGAGAATCTGTCTTGTATCTTCTGAAATTGAATGAAGCCTGACAATTACGGGAAGTGGATTAGCCAAGCAGTCAGTTTCAGGGACTGCAGAGAAGGATGAAGATCCCCTGACGGGTGAGTCAGAAGGTCCGGAACTGGGTCCAGGATCCATGGATCTTCAAACAGATGATGGTGGAGAAATGGAAACCAAATCTGTTGAGGCCAGTAGGGGGCTATGAGTATAACAGTCCTTCCCAGCGATTTTGCTTTCTGCAAAAATCTGGGTATTAATGGGAAGGGTGGAAATGCATAAAGGAGACCCGGGGGCCAATCGTGTAAAAGTGCATCTCTCGGAGGATGACCGGGAGGTGGTATTAGGGCAAAGCAGCTTCTGCATTTTGTATTGATATGGCTGGCAAAAAGGTCACAGCAAGGCTGGCCCCATTTGCAGAAAATCAACTCCGTAACCTGTTGTTTGAGAGACCACTCATGAGGGAATAATATTGCCCTGCTTAGCTTGTCCGCTATCACACTGGATTTCCCCGGGATGTGCGTTGCTAACAGAAAACGCTGGGATGACACAGCCCATAGCCAGACCCTGAGGGCTTCTCGACAAAGGGGGTAAGACTTGGTTCCGCCCTGCTTGTTCACGTACCAGACTAGTGACATGTTGTCGGTCTGAATTGCAATAGTCCCTAGAGGGAGAGAGTCCTGAAAGTACTGCAACACCAGAAGTACCACTCTCAACTCTAGAACATTGATGTGCAGATGTGATTCTTGATCTGTCCATATGCCTTGGGCAGTCTTTCCCTGAAAATGCCCCCCCCCACCCTATCAGGGAAGCATCCGTGTTCACAGTTGCTACTGGGGGGGGGGGGGCAAAGGGTCTTCCGATTGTGACATGAACAGATGTCAACCACCATCGAAGGTCTCTCCTGCAAGAATCCATGATAAGAATCATGTGGTGCATTGTTAGTTTCTGGTAAGACCACGGAGTGAAGAGGAGCCATTAAGAATTCGCATATGCATCCTTGCGAGTGGTATAGCCAGGATTGCTGCTGCCATCAAACCTAGTACTTTCAATACCTCCGCTGCTGTAGCTTTGTTCTTTGACACCAGTGAGCTGATGTTTTGGTGGAGAAGAGAGACTCTTTCGATATGGAGACAGAGTGGTAGTTGAGGTATCTAACTCTGCTCCTATAAAAGCGGTATGCTGAGATGGCGATAAGGCAGACTTTTCGAAGTTGATTATAATGCCTAATTGATGGCAGAGTGTATCGTGTTGCCTGAGTCAATTGATGCCTGGTGGTAGCGGTGAGGAGCCAATCATCTAGGTATGGAAATACCTGGAATCCTAGACGCCTCAGGTGAGCCATGACCACTGCCATGCATTTGGTGAACACTCTGGGGGCTGTAGTGAGACCAAAGGGCAGGGCTTGAAACTGGTAATGACTGTCTCCCAGTCGGAAGCGCAGATGATCTCTGGAGCGTCTGTTCATCTTTATGTGATAGTACACATCCTTGAGATCTATGGAGCACATCCAATTGCCTTTCCCTAAGAAGGGAAGAATGAACTGAAGCGTGACCATTCGGAACTTCTCTTTCTTTACAAACTGGTCGAGTCTGTTGAGGTCCAAGATAGGTCTCCAGTCCCCTGTTTTCTTTGGTACCAAAAAGAATCTTGAGTAAGTTCCGAATCTGACTTGGTCTGCTGGGACTGGTTGGATGACTCTTTTTCTAGCAATCTGCGGACCTCTACGATTGCTTGTTCCCTGAGATTGGGTGGAACATCTGGGATTTTCTTTATAGGAATG